>NW_027183608.1:0-181123 GCF_041296385.1 Aphelocoma coerulescens
CCTCGGTTCCACCAGGTTCCATAGCGTCACTGTGGTGCCCAGGGTTCCGTCAGCTTCGCCAGCATCCCCACGGTCTGCAGAGCTCCCCGAGCTTCTGTGGTGTCACAGTGGAGGCAGGGTTGCATCAGGTTCCATAGCATCAGCACGGTCTCCAGGGCTCCCAGAGGTTCTGTGGTGTCACAGTGGAGGCAGGGTTGCATCAGGTTCCATAGCATCACCACAGTCTCCAGGGCTCCCTGAGCTTCTGTGGTGTCACAGTGGAGGCAGGGTTGCATCAGGTTCCATAGCATCAGCACGGTCTCCAGGGCTCCCAGAGGTTCTGTGGTGTCACAGAGGAGGCAGGGTTGCATCAGGTTCCATAGCATCAGCACGGTCTCCAGGGCTCCCCTGAGCTTCTGTGGTGGTGTCACAGAGGAGCCAGGCTTCCTTGTAGTTCCCCAGCATCACAAAGGCTCTCCTGGGAGCCACGGGTCACAAAGCACCGTGGGCTCTGTGCAGCCCCGCTGTGTCACAATGGCCGCTGGCTTCCACGAGCCCCCGCAGTGTCCCAGTGGGCCCCGTGGCTTTAGGAGTGGGTGGCTGGGAGTTGGTGCCAGCGGCTGGGGGAGCAGCAGCAGGGACTGTGTGTGGACAGTGCCATGGCCACTTGTGTGGCCACTGGTGTCTCTGTGCCAGGCACAGCCGTGGTGTGTAACACCGGCTCTGGGTCCTTTGGCTGTGCAGGTGGCAGTCACGGCCTGGAGCAGGGCTGCTCCCGGGGGACAGCCTGGGGCAGGAGGCTGCTGGAGATTCATTCCCCACACTCCTTGTCATGAGGTGCTCAGAGTGATTGGAAAGGCTGTTGGCAGCAGGCAGTTCTCTGGGTTCAAGCTGTGGAGCTGTCAGCGGGAATGCAAAGGCCAAGCTGGTGAGCCTTTTGTCCTGGTGCCTTTAGTGTGTGAGCAGTCCCTGGTGCCGTTGTCTTTGGATCCTGAGTGTGGGAGAGGCAAGGCTTAGGATGGTGCGTAGAGCTGAGAAGGAAAGTGCCGAGAGCAGCGTGTGTGCTGCTGCTTTGAGGGGTGCAGTTGAAGTTGTAGGCAGCAAGAGCTTTCTCAGCTGGCCCTTTTGTGAGCTCTGCTTTTGCCAGATGACTTCCATCTTACCCTCTTACCATCTTAGCCTCTCATTTTTGCATATCCCAAACCCCCTTCCAAACATCCAGCAGCTGCTTGTAAAGAAGAAGTCCTAGAACAAAAAGCCAGTGCTGCCTTTCATAGCCCCTTTGCTGTCTATGAAGTAGAGGAAAGAAGCTAGTGAGATGCACTTTCTTTCTCAACTCCATAGAGCGCATCCTTCTCTCAAGGTGGCAGAGTCCTTGGCGGAAGTGAAGCATCTGCAGCTGCAGTTCAGACTGAGAGATGTGCCAGGACAGGAAACATTTGCTGACCTTCCCTGTTCCCTGTGCAACATGATTCTCGCATCCCAGTCACTTTCACATACCTTCGGTATCCCTGAGTCCAAGCAGCTAAAGCTCACAGAGACAGAAGTGTCAGGAAGGAAAACGTTCCAAAAGCACCCCCTTCTCTTATCAGCATATAAATTGTGCACAACAGGCTGCGGCACCGAACCTTCCTTCTCAGATAGACATGCCATCACACTTTTCACTCTTGCAGCTCGGTTGAAAAGCTCCAGCAGCTGCTCCCGCAATAGCAAAAGGTTCTAGAAGTGAAAGCCAGTTTGGGGCTGCACCTTCTCCTTGCCGCATGTAAGCCACACCAAACTCCCTGATGCACTCTGTCCTCCCCTTCTCAAAGGAGTAGACGGTGGCATCAGGACACACCTGTGTCCCAGCAGCTGGGTGCCCAGCCGGGAGCAGGAGCAGGGCTGGGGCTGCTCCCAAAGTTGCCCCGCCCCAATGCCAGAGCCGGACATATGCTGAGGGGGGGCTGGATCAGGCTTTATTGTCCAGCTGCATGCCAGGAGTGAGCACAAAATCTACCTGCATTCTCTGCAGCATGCCATCCTGGAGCAGAGCCATTGCCAAAGGAAGCCGTGAGCCCGTGCCAAGCCAGTGCCGGAGTGGGATCCTAGCAGCACCTGTGGAAGCCGGGAGAGAGGAGCCCACCTGGAGCAGGTTCGTGCAGGATTAATCATCCCGTGGCTTCCCACCAGGGTCCTGTTGCTTCCAAAAGGCCCCACAGTGTCACTGTGGCCCCTCGGTTCCACCAGGTTCCATAGCGTCACTGTGGTGCCCAGGGTTCCGTCAGCTTCGCCAGCATCCCCACGGTCTGCAGAGCTCCCCGAGCTTCTGTGGTGTCACAGTGGAGGCAGGGTTGCATCAGGTTCCATAGCATCAGCACGGTCTCCAGGGCTCCCAGAGGTTCTGTGGTGTCACAGTGGAGGCAGGGTTGCATCAGGTTCCATAGCATCACCACAGTCTCCAGGGCTCCCTGAGCTTCTGTGGTGTCACAGTGGAGGCAGGGTTGCATCAGGTTCCATAGCATCAGCACGGTCTCCAGAGCTCCCAGAGGTTCTGTGGTGTCACAGAGGAGGCAGGGTTGCATCAGGTTCAATAGCATCAGCACGGCCTCCAGGGCTCCCCTGAGCTTCTGTGGTGGTGTCACAGAGGAGCCAGGCTTCCTTGTAGTTCCCCAGCATCACAAAGGCTCTCCTGGGAGCCACGGGTCACAAAGCACCGTGGGCTCTGTGCAGCCCCGCTGTGTCACATGGGCCGCTGGCTTCCACGAGCCCCCGCAGTGTCCCAGTGGGCCCCGTGGCTTTAGGAGTGGGTGGCTGGGAGTTGGTGCCAGCGGCTGGGGGAGCAGCAGCAGGGACTGTGTGTGGACAGTGCCATGGCCACTTGTGTGGCCACTGGTGTCTCTGTGCCAGGCACAGCCGTGGTGTGTAACACCGGCTCTGGGTCCTTTGGCTGTGCAGGTGGCAGTCACAGCCTGGAGCAGGGCTGCTCCCGGGGGACAGCCTGGGGCAGGAGGCTGCTGGAGATTCATTCCCCACACTCCTTGTCATGAGGTGCTCAGAGTGATTGGAAAGGCTGTTGGCAGCAGGCAGTTCTCTGGGTTCAAGCTGTGGAGCTGTCAGCGGGAATGCAAAGGCCAAGCTGGTGAGCCTTTTGTCCTGGTGCCTTTAGTGTGTGAGCAGTCCCTGGTGCCGTTGTCTTTGGATCCTGAGTGTGGGAGAGGCAAGGCTTAGGATGGTGCGTAGAGCTGAGAAGGAAAGTGCCGAGAGCAGCATGTGTGCTGCTGCTTTGAGGGGTGCAGTTGAAGTTGTAGGCAGCAAGAGCTTTCTCAGCTGGCCCTTTTGTGAGCTCTGCTTTTGCCAGATGACTTCCATCTTACCCTCTTACCATCTTAGCCTCTCATTTTTGCATATCCCAAACCCCCTTCCAAACATCCAGCAGCTGCTTGTAAAGAAGAAGTCCTAGAACAAAAAGCCAGTGCTGCCTTTCATAGCCCCTTTGCTGTCTATGAAGTAGAGGAAAGAAGCTAGTGAGACGCACTTTCTTTCTCAACTCCATAGAGCGCATCCTTCTCTCAAGGTGGCAGAGTCCTTGGCGGAAGTGAAGCATCTGCAGCTGCAGTTCAGACTGAGAGATGTGCCAGGACAGGAAACATTTGCTGACCTTCCCTGTTCCCTGTGCAACATGATTCTCGCATCCCAGTCACTTTCACATACCTTCGGTATCCCTGAGTCCAAGCAGCTAAAGCTCACAGAGACAGAAGTGTCAGGAAGGAAAACGTTCCAAAAGCACCCCCCTTCTCTTATCAGCATATAAATTGTGCACAACAGGCTGCGGCACCGAACCTTCCTTCTCAGATAGACATGCCATCACACTTTTCACTCTTGCAGCTCGGTTGAAAAGCTCCAGCAGCTGCTCCCGCAATAGCAAAAGGTTCTAGAAGTGAAAGCCAGTTTGGGGCTGCACCTTCTCCTTGCCGCATGTAAGCCACACCAAACTCCCTGATGCACTCTGTCCTCCCCTTCTCAAAGGAGTAGACGGTGGCATCAGGACACACCTGTGTCCCAGCAGCTGGGTGCCCAGCCGGGAGCAGGAGCAGGGCTGGGGCTGCTCCCAAAGTTGCCCCGCCCCAATGCCAGAGCCGGACATATGCTGAGGGGGGGCTGGATCAGGCTTTATTGTCCAGCTGCATGCCAGGAGTGAGCACAAAATCTACCTGCATTCTCTGCAGCATGCCATCCTGGAGCAGAGCCATTGCCAAAGGAAGCCGTGAGCCCGTGCCAAGCCAGTGCCGGAGTGGGATCCTAGCAGCACCTGTGGAAGCTGGGAGAGAGGAGCCCACCTGGAGCAGGTTCGTGCAGGATTAATCATCCCGTGGCTTCCCACAAGGGTCCTGTTGCTTCCAAAAGGCCCCACAGTGTCACTGTGGCCCCTCGGTTCCACCAGGTTCCATAGCGTCACTGTGGTGCCCAGGGTTCCGTCAGCTTCGCCAGCATCCCCACGGTCTGCAGAGCTCCCCGAGCTTCTGTGGTGTCACAGTGGAGGCAGGGTTGCATCAGGTTCCATAGCATCAGCACGGTCTCCAGGGCTCCCAGAGGTTCTGTGGTGTCACAGTGGAGGCAGGGTTGCATCAGGTTCCATAGCATCACCACAGTCTCCAGGGCTCCCTGAGCTTCTGTGGTGTCACAGTGGAGGCAGGGTTGCATCAGGTTCCATAGCATCAGCACGGTCTCCAGGGCTCCCAGAGGTTCTGTGGTGTCACAGAGGAGGCAGGGTTGCATCAGGTTCCATAGCATCAGCACGGTCTCCAGGGCTCCCCTGAGCTTCTGTGGTGGTGTCACAGAGGAGCCAGGCTTCCTTGTAGTTCCCCAGCATCACAAAGGCTCTCCTGGGAGCCACGGGTCACAAAGCACCGTGGGCTCTGTGCAGCCCCGCTGTGTCACAATGGCCGCTGGCTTCCACGAGCCCCCGCAGTGTCCCAGTGGGCCCCGTGGCTTTAGGAGTGGGTGGCTGGGAGTTGGTGCCAGCGGCTGGGGGAGCAGCAGCAGGGACTGTGTGTGGACAGTGCCATGGCCACTTGTGTGGCCACTGGTGTCTCTGTGCCAGGCACAGCCGTGGTGTGTAACACCGGCTCTGGGTCCTTTGGCTGTGCAGGTGGCAGTCACGGCCTGGAGCAGGGCTGCTCCCGGGGGACAGCCTGGGGCAGGAGGCTGCTGGAGATTCATTCCCCACACTCCTTGTCATGAGGTGCTCAGAGTGATTGGAAAGGCTGTTGGCAGCAGGCAGTTCTCTGGGTTCAAGCTGTGGAGCTGTCAGCGGGAATGCAAAGGCCAAGCTGGTGAGCCTTTTGTCCTGGTGCCTTTAGTGTGTGAGCAGTCCCTGGTGCCGTTGTCTTTGGATCCTGAGTGTGGGAGAGGCAAGGCTTAGGATGGTGCGTAGAGCTGAGAAGGAAAGTGCCGAGAGCAGCGTGTGTGCTGCTGCTTTGAGGGGTGCAGTTGAAGTTGTAGGCAGCAAGAGCTTTCTCAGCTGGCCCTTTTGTGAGCTCTGCTTTTGCCAGATGACTTCCATCTTACCCTCTTACCATCTTAGCCTCTCATTTTTGCATATCCCAAACCCCCTTCCAAACATCCAGCAGCTGCTTGTAAAGAAGAAGTCCTAGAACAAAAAGCCAGTGCTGCCTTTCATAGCCCCTTTGCTGTCTATGAAGTAGAGGAAAGAAGCTAGTGAGACGCACTTTCTTTCTCAACTCCATAGAGCGCATCCTTCTCTCAAGGTGGCAGAGTCCTTGGCGGAAGTGAAGCATCTGCAGCTGCAGTTCAGACTGAGAGATGTGCCAGGACAGGAAACATTTGCTGACCTTCCCTGTTCCCTGTGCAACATGATTCTCGCATCCCAGTCACTTTCACATACCTTCGGTATCCCTGAGTCCAAGCAGCTAAAGCTCACAGAGACAGAAGTGTCAGGAAGGGAAACGTTCCAAAAGCACCCCCTTCTCTTATCAGCATATAAATTGTGCACAACAGGCTGCGGCACCGAACCTTCCTTCTCAGATAGACATGCCATCACACTTTTCACTCTTGCAGCTCGGTTGAAAAGCTCCAGCAGCTGCTCCCGCAATAGCAAAAGGTTCTAGAAGTGAAAGCCAGTTTGGGGCTGCACCTTCTCCTTGCCGCATGTAAGCCACACCAAACTCCCTGATGCACTCTGTCCTCCCCTTCTCAAAGGAGTAGACGGTGGCATCAGGACACACCTGTGTCCCAGCAGCTGGGTGCCCAGCCGGGAGCAGGAGCAGGGCTGGGGCTGCTCCCAAAGTTGCCCCGCCCCAATGCCAGAGCCGGACATATGCTGAGGGGGGGCTGGATCAGGCTTTATTGTCCAGCTGCATGCCAGGAGTGAGCACAAAATCTACCTGCATTCTCTGCAGCATGCCATCCTGGAGCAGAGCCATTGCCAAAGGAAGCCGTGAGCCCGTGCCAAGCCAGTGCCGGAGTGGGATCCTAGCAGCACCTGTGGAAGCCGGGAGAGAGGAGCCCACCTGGAGCAGGTTCGTGCAGGATTAATCATCCCGTGGCTTCCCACCAGGGTCCTGTTGCTTCCAAAAGGCCCCACAGTGTCACTGTGGCCCCTCGGTTCCACCAGGTTCCATAGCGTCACTGTGGTGCCCAGGGTTCCGTCAGCTTCGCCAGCATCCCCACGGTCTGCAGAGCTCCCCGAGCTTCTGTGGTGTCACAGTGGAGGCAGGGTTGCATCAGGTTCCATAGCATCAGCACGGTCTCCAGGGCTCCCAGAGGTTCTGTGGTGTCACAGTGGAGGCAGGGTTGCATCAGGTTCCATAGCATCACCACAGTCTCCAGGGCTCCCTGAGCTTCTGTGGTGTCACAGTGGAGGCAGGGTTGCATCAGGTTCCATAGCATCAGCACGGTCTCCAGAGCTCCCAGAGGTTCTGTGGTGTCACAGAGGAGGCAGGGTTGCATCAGGTTCAATAGCATCAGCACGGCCTCCAGGGCTCCCCTGAGCTTCTGTGGTGGTGTCACAGAGGAGCCAGGCTTCCTTGTAGTTCCCCAGCATCACAAAGGCTCTCCTGGGAGCCACGGGTCACAAAGCACCGTGGGCTCTGTGCAGCCCCGCTGTGTCACATGGGCCGCTGGCTTCCACGAGCCCCCGCAGTGTCCCAGTGGGCCCCGTGGCTTTAGGAGTGGGTGGCTGGGAGTTGGTGCCAGCGGCTGGGGGAGCAGCAGCAGGGACTGTGTGTGGACAGTGCCATGGCCACTTGTGTGGCCACTGGTGTCTCTGTGCCAGGCACAGCCGTGGTGTGTAACACCGGCTCTGGGTCCTTTGGCTGTGCAGGTGGCAGTCACAGCCTGGAGCAGGGCTGCTCCCGGGGGACAGCCTGGGGCAGGAGGCTGCTGGAGATTCATTCCCCACACTCCTTGTCATGAGGTGCTCAGAGTGATTGGAAAGGCTGTTGGCAGCAGGCAGTTCTCTGGGTTCAAGCTGTGGAGCTGTCAGCGGGAATGCAAAGGCCAAGCTGGTGAGCCTTTTGTCCTGGTGCCTTTAGTGTGTGAGCAGTCCCTGGTGCCGTTGTCTTTGGATCCTGAGTGTGGGAGAGGCAAGGCTTAGGATGGTGCGTAGAGCTGAGAAGGAAAGTGCCGAGAGCAGCATGTGTGCTGCTGCTTTGAGGGGTGCAGTTGAAGTTGTAGGCAGCAAGAGCTTTCTCAGCTGGCCCTTTTGTGAGCTCTGCTTTTGCCAGATGACTTCCATCTTACCCTCTTACCATCTTAGCCTCTCATTTTTGCATATCCCAAACCCCCTTCCAAACATCCAGCAGCTGCTTGTAAAGAAGAAGTCCTAGAACAAAAAGCCAGTGCTGCCTTTCATAGCCCCTTTGCTGTCTATGAAGTAGAGGAAAGAAGCTAGTGAGACGCACTTTCTTTCTCAACTCCATAGAGCGCATCCTTCTCTCAAGGTGGCAGAGTCCTTGGCGGAAGTGAAGCATCTGCAGCTGCAGTTCAGACTGAGAGATGTGCCAGGACAGGAAACATTTGCTGACCTTCCCTGTTCCCTGTGCAACATGATTCTCGCATCCCAGTCACTTTCACATACCTTCGGTATCCCTGAGTCCAAGCAGCTAAAGCTCACAGAGACAGAAGTGTCAGGAAGGAAAACGTTCCAAAAGCACCCCCTTCTCTTATCAGCATATAAATTGTGCACAACAGGCTGCGGCACCGAACCTTCCTTCTCAGATAGACATGCCATCACACTTTTCACTCTTGCAGCTCGGTTGAAAAGCTCCAGCAGCTGCTCCCGCAATAGCAAAAGGTTCTAGAAGTGAAAGCCAGTTTGGGGCTGCACCTTCTCCTTGCCGCATGTAAGCCACACCAAACTCCCTGATGCACTCTGTCCTCCCCTTCTCAAAGGAGTAGACGGTGGCATCAGGACACACCTGTGTCCCAGCAGCTGGGTGCCCAGCCGGGAGCAGGAGCAGGGCTGGGGCTGCTCCCAAAGTTGCCCCGCCCCAATGCCAGAGCCGGACATATGCTGAGGGGGGGCTGGATCAGGCTTTATTGTCCAGCTGCATGCCAGGAGTGAGCACAAAATCTACCTGCATTCTCTGCAGCATGCCATCCTGGAGCAGAGCCATTGCCAAAGGAAGCCGTGAGCCCGTGCCAAGCCAGTGCCGGAGTGGGATCCTAGCAGCACCTGTGGAAGCTGGGAGAGAGGAGCCCACCTGGAGCAGGTTCGTGCAGGATTAATCATCCCGTGGCTTCCCACAAGGGTCCTGTTGCTTCCAAAAGGCCCCACAGTGTCACTGTGGCCCCTCGGTTCCACCAGGTTCCATAGCGTCACTGTGGTGCCCAGGGTTCCGTCAGCTTCGCCAGCATCCCCACGGTCTGCAGAGCTCCCCGAGCTTCTGTGGTGTCACAGTGGAGGCAGGGTTGCATCAGGTTCCATAGCATCAGCACGGTCTCCAGGGCTCCCAGAGGTTCTGTGGTGTCACAGTGGAGGCAGGGTTGCATCAGGTTCCATAGCATCACCACAGTCTCCAGGGCTCCCTGAGCTTCTGTGGTGTCACAGTGGAGGCAGGGTTGCATCAGGTTCCATAGCATCAGCACGGTCTCCAGGGCTCCCAGAGGTTCTGTGGTGTCACAGAGGAGGCAGGGTTGCATCAGGTTCCATAGCATCAGCACGGTCTCCAGGGCTCCCCTGAGCTTCTGTGGTGGTGTCACAGAGGAGCCAGGCTTCCTTGTAGTTCCCCAGCATCACAAAGGCTCTCCTGGGAGCCACGGGTCACAAAGCACCGTGGGCTCTGTGCAGCCCCGCTGTGTCACAATGGCCGCTGGCTTCCACGAGCCCCCGCAGTGTCCCAGTGGGCCCCGTGGCTTTAGGAGTGGGTGGCTGGGAGTTGGTGCCAGCGGCTGGGGGAGCAGCAGCAGGGACTGTGTGTGGACAGTGCCATGGCCACTTGTGTGGCCACTGGTGTCTCTGTGCCAGGCACAGCCGTGGTGTGTAACACCGGCTCTGGGTCCTTTGGCTGTGCAGGTGGCAGTCACGGCCTGGAGCAGGGCTGCTCCCGGGGGACAGCCTGGGGCAGGAGGCTGCTGGAGATTCATTCCCCACACTCCTTGTCATGAGGTGCTCAGAGTGATTGGAAAGGCTGTTGGCAGCAGGCAGTTCTCTGGGTTCAAGCTGTGGAGCTGTCAGCGGGAATGCAAAGGCCAAGCTGGTGAGCCTTTTGTCCTGGTGCCTTTAGTGTGTGAGCAGTCCCTGGTGCCGTTGTCTTTGGATCCTGAGTGTGGGAGAGGCAAGGCTTAGGATGGTGCGTAGAGCTGAGAAGGAAAGTGCCGAGAGCAGCGTGTGTGCTGCTGCTTTGAGGGGTGCAGTTGAAGTTGTAGGCAGCAAGAGCTTTCTCAGCTGGCCCTTTTGTGAGCTCTGCTTTTGCCAGATGACTTCCATCTTACCCTCTTACCATCTTAGCCTCTCATTTTTGCATATCCCAAACCCCCTTCCAAACATCCAGCAGCTGCTTGTAAAGAAGAAGTCCTAGAACAAAAAGCCAGTGCTGCCTTTCATAGCCCCTTTGCTGTCTATGAAGTAGAGGAAAGAAGCTAGTGAGACGCACTTTCTTTCTCAACTCCATAGAGCGCATCCTTCTCTCAAGGTGGCAGAGTCCTTGGCGGAAGTGAAGCATCTGCAGCTGCAGTTCAGACTGAGAGATGTGCCAGGACAGGAAACATTTGCTGACCTTCCCTGTTCCCTGTGCAACATGATTCTCGCATCCCAGTCACTTTCACATACCTTCGGTATCCCTGAGTCCAAGCAGCTAAAGCTCACAGAGACAGAAGTGTCAGGAAGGGAAACGTTCCAAAAGCACCCCCTTCTCTTATCAGCATATAAATTGTGCACAACAGGCTGCGGCACCGAACCTTCCTTCTCAGATAGACATGCCATCACACTTTTCACTCTTGCAGCTCGGTTGAAAAGCTCCAGCAGCTGCTCCCGCAATAGCAAAAGGTTCTAGAAGTGAAAGCCAGTTTGGGGCTGCACCTTCTCCTTGCCGCATGTAAGCCACACCAAACTCCCTGATGCACTCTGTCCTCCCCTTCTCAAAGGAGTAGACGGTGGCATCAGGACACACCTGTGTCCCAGCAGCTGGGTGCCCAGCCGGGAGCAGGAGCAGGGCTGGGGCTGCTCCCAAAGTTGCCCCGCCCCAATGCCAGAGCCGGACATATGCTGAGGGGGGGCTGGATCAGGCTTTATTGTCCAGCTGCATGCCAGGAGTGAGCACAAAATCTACCTGCATTCTCTGCAGCATGCCATCCTGGAGCAGAGCCATTGCCAAAGGAAGCCGTGAGCCCGTGCCAAGCCAGTGCCGGAGTGGGATCCTAGCAGCACCTGTGGAAGCCGGGAGAGAGGAGCCCACCTGGAGCAGGTTCGTGCAGGATTAATCATCCCGTGGCTTCCCACCAGGGTCCTGTTGCTTCCAAAAGGCCCCACAGTGTCACTGTGGCCCCTCGGTTCCACCAGGTTCCATAGCGTCACTGTGGTGCCCAGGGTTCCGTCAGCTTCGCCAGCATCCCCACGGTCTGCAGAGCTCCCCGAGCTTCTGTGGTGTCACAGTGGAGGCAGGGTTGCATCAGGTTCCATAGCATCAGCACGGTCTCCAGGGCTCCCAGAGGTTCTGTGGTGTCACAGTGGAGGCAGGGTTGCATCAGGTTCCATAGCATCACCACAGTCTCCAGGGCTCCCTGAGCTTCTGTGGTGTCACAGTGGAGGCAGGGTTGCATCAGGTTCCATAGCATCAGCACGGTCTCCAGAGCTCCCAGAGGTTCTGTGGTGTCACAGAGGAGGCAGGGTTGCATCAGGTTCAATAGCATCAGCACGGCCTCCAGGGCTCCCCTGAGCTTCTGTGGTGGTGTCACAGAGGAGCCAGGCTTCCTTGTAGTTCCCCAGCATCACAAAGGCTCTCCTGGGAGCCACGGGTCACAAAGCACCGTGGGCTCTGTGCAGCCCCGCTGTGTCACATGGGCCGCTGGCTTCCACGAGCCCCCGCAGTGTCCCAGTGGGCCCCGTGGCTTTAGGAGTGGGTGGCTGGGAGTTGGTGCCAGCGGCTGGGGGAGCAGCAGCAGGGACTGTGTGTGGACAGTGCCATGGCCACTTGTGTGGCCACTGGTGTCTCTGTGCCAGGCACAGCCGTGGTGTGTAACACCGGCTCTGGGTCCTTTGGCTGTGCAGGTGGCAGTCACAGCCTGGAGCAGGGCTGCTCCCGGGGGACAGCCTGGGGCAGGAGGCTGCTGGAGATTCATTCCCCACACTCCTTGTCATGAGGTGCTCAGAGTGATTGGAAAGGCTGTTGGCAGCAGGCAGTTCTCTGGGTTCAAGCTGTGGAGCTGTCAGCGGGAATGCAAAGGCCAAGCTGGTGAGCCTTTTGTCCTGGTGCCTTTAGTGTGTGAGCAGTCCCTGGTGCCGTTGTCTTTGGATCCTGAGTGTGGGAGAGGCAAGGCTTAGGATGGTGCGTAGAGCTGAGAAGGAAAGTGCCGAGAGCAGCATGTGTGCTGCTGCTTTGAGGGGTGCAGTTGAAGTTGTAGGCAGCAAGAGCTTTCTCAGCTGGCCCTTTTGTGAGCTCTGCTTTTGCCAGATGACTTCCATCTTACCCTCTTACCATCTTAGCCTCTCATTTTTGCATATCCCAAACCCCCTTCCAAACATCCAGCAGCTGCTTGTAAAGAAGAAGTCCTAGAACAAAAAGCCAGTGCTGCCTTTCATAGCCCCTTTGCTGTCTATGAAGTAGAGGAAAGAAGCTAGTGAGACGCACTTTCTTTCTCAACTCCATAGAGCGCATCCTTCTCTCAAGGTGGCAGAGTCCTTGGCGGAAGTGAAGCATCTGCAGCTGCAGTTCAGACTGAGAGATGTGCCAGGACAGGAAACATTTGCTGACCTTCCCTGTTCCCTGTGCAACATGATTCTCGCATCCCAGTCACTTTCACATACCTTCGGTATCCCTGAGTCCAAGCAGCTAAAGCTCACAGAGACAGAAGTGTCAGGAAGGAAAACGTTCCAAAAGCACCCCCTTCTCTTATCAGCATATAAATTGTGCACAACAGGCTGCGGCACCGAACCTTCCTTCTCAGATAGACATGCCATCACACTTTTCACTCTTGCAGCTCGGTTGAAAAGCTCCAGCAGCTGCTCCCGCAATAGCAAAAGGTTCTAGAAGTGAAAGCCAGTTTGGGGCTGCACCTTCTCCTTGCCGCATGTAAGCCACACCAAACTCCCTGATGCACTCTGTCCTCCCCTTCTCAAAGGAGTAGACGGTGGCATCAGGACACACCTGTGTCCCAGCAGCTGGGTGCCCAGCCGGGAGCAGGAGCAGGGCTGGGGCTGCTCCCAAAGTTGCCCCGCCCCAATGCCAGAGCCGGACATATGCTGAGGGGGGGCTGGATCAGGCTTTATTGTCCAGCTGCATGCCAGGAGTGAGCACAAAATCTACCTGCATTCTCTGCAGCATGCCATCCTGGAGCAGAGCCATTGCCAAAGGAAGCCGTGAGCCCGTGCCAAGCCAGTGCCGGAGTGGGATCCTAGCAGCACCTGTGGAAGCCGGGAGAGAGGAGCCCACCTGGAGCAGGTTCGTGCAGGATTAATCATCCCGTGGCTTCCCACCAGGGTCCTGTTGCTTCCAAAAGGCCCCACAGTGTCACTGTGGCCCCTCGGTTCCACCAGGTTCCATAGCGTCACTGTGGTGCCCAGGGTTCCGTCAGCTTCGCCAGCATCCCCACGGTCTGCAGAGCTCCCCGAGCTTCTGTGGTGTCACAGTGGAGGCAGGGTTGCATCAGGTTCCATAGCATCAGCACGGTCTCCAGGGCTCCCAGAGGTTCTGTGGTGTCACAGTGGAGGCAGGGTTGCATCAGGTTCCATAGCATCACCACAGTCTCCAGGGCTCCCTGAGCTTCTGTGGTGTCACAGTGGAGGCAGGGTTGCATCAGGTTCCATAGCATCAGCACGGTCTCCAGGGCTCCCAGAGGTTCTGTGGTGTCACAGAGGAGGCAGGGTTGCATCAGGTTCCATAGCATCAGCACGGTCTCCAGGGCTCCCCTGAGCTTCTGTGGTGGTGTCACAGAGGAGCCAGGCTTCCTTGTAGTTCCCCAGCATCACAAAGGCTCTCCTGGGAGCCACGGGTCACAAAGCACCGTGGGCTCTGTGCAGCCCCGCTGTGTCACAATGGCCGCTGGCTTCCACGAGCCCCCGCAGTGTCCCAGTGGGCCCCGTGGCTTTAGGAGTGGGTGGCTGGGAGTTGGTGCCAGCGGCTGGGGGAGCAGCAGCAGGGACTGTGTGTGGACAGTGCCATGGCCACTTGTGTGGCCACTGGTGTCTCTGTGCCAGGCACAGCCGTGGTGTGTAACACCGGCTCTGGGTCCTTTGGCTGTGCAGGTGGCAGTCACGGCCTGGAGCAGGGCTGCTCCCGGGGGACAGCCTGGGGCAGGAGGCTGCTGGAGATTCATTCCCCACACTCCTTGTCATGAGGTGCTCAGAGTGATTGGAAAGGCTGTTGGCAGCAGGCAGTTCTCTGGGTTCAAGCTGTGGAGCTGTCAGCGGGAATGCAAAGGCCAAGCTGGTGAGCCTTTTGTCCTGGTGCCTTTAGTGTGTGAGCAGTCCCTGGTGCCGTTGTCTTTGGATCCTGAGTGTGGGAGAGGCAAGGCTTAGGATGGTGCGTAGAGCTGAGAAGGAAAGTGCCGAGAGCAGCGTGTGTGCTGCTGCTTTGAGGGGTGCAGTTGAAGTTGTAGGCAGCAAGAGCTTTCTCAGCTGGCCCTTTTGTGAGCTCTGCTTTTGCCAGATGACTTCCATCTTACCCTCTTACCATCTTAGCCTCTCATTTTTGCATATCCCAAACCCCCTTCCAAACATCCAGCAGCTGCTTGTAAAGAAGAAGTCCTAGAACAAAAAGCCAGTGCTGCCTTTCATAGCCCCTTTGCTGTCTATGAAGTAGAGGAAAGAAGCTAGTGAGACGCACTTTCTTTCTCAACTCCATAGAGCGCATCCTTCTCTCAAGGTGGCAGAGTCCTTGGCGGAAGTGAAGCATCTGCAGCTGCAGTTCAGACTGAGAGATGTGCCAGGACAGGAAACATTTGCTGACCTTCCCTGTTCCCTGTGCAACATGATTCTCGCATCCCAGTCACTTTCACATACCTTCGGTATCCCTGAGTCCAAGCAGCTAAAGCTCACAGAGACAGAAGTGTCAGGAAGGGAAACGTTCCAAAAGCACCCCCTTCTCTTATCAGCATATAAATTGTGCACAACAGGCTGCGGCACCGAACCTTCCTTCTCAGATAGACATGCCATCACACTTTTCACTCTTGCAGCTCGGTTGAAAAGCTCCAGCAGCTGCTCCCGCAATAGCAAAAGGTTCTAGAAGTGAAAGCCAGTTTGGGGCTGCACCTTCTCCTTGCCGCATGTAAGCCACACCAAACTCCCTGATGCACTCTGTCCTCCCCTTCTCAAAGGAGTAGACGGTGGCATCAGGACACACCTGTGTCCCAGCAGCTGGGTGCCCAGCCGGGAGCAGGAGCAGGGCTGGGGCTGCTCCCAAAGTTGCCCCGCCCCAATGCCAGAGCCGGACATATGCTGAGGGGGGGCTGGATCAGGCTTTATTGTCCAGCTGCATGCCAGGAGTGAGCACAAAATCTACCTGCATTCTCTGCAGCATGCCATCCTGGAGCAGAGCCATTGCCAAAGGAAGCCGTCAGCCCGTGCCAAGCCAGTGCCGGAGTGGGATCCTAGCAGCACCTGTGGAAGCCGGGAGAGAGGAGCCCACCTGGAGCAGGTTCGTGCAGGATTAATCATCCCGTGGCTTCCCACCAGGGTCCTGTTGCTTCCAAAAGGCCCCACAGTGTCACTGTGGCCCCTCGGTTCCACCAGGTTCCATAGCGTCACTGTGGTGCCCAGGGTTCCGTCAGCTTCGCCAGCATCCCCACGGTCTGCAGAGCTCCCCGAGCTTCTGTGGTGTCACAGTGGAGGCAGGGTTGCATCAGGTTCCATAGCATCAGCACGGTCTCCAGGGCTCCCAGAGGTTCTGTGGTGTCACAGTGGAGGCAGGGTTGCATCAGGTTCCATAGCATCACCACAGTCTCCAGGGCTCCCTGAGCTTCTGTGGTGTCACAGTGGAGGCAGGGTTGCATCAGGTTCCATAGCATCAGCACGGTCTCCAGAGCTCCCAGAGGTTCTGTGGTGTCACAGAGGAGGCAGGGTTGCATCAGGTTCCATAGCATCACCACGGTCTCCAGGGCTCCAAGAGCTTCTGTGGTATCACAGAGGAGGCAGGGTTGCATCAGGTTCAATAGCATCAGCACGGTCTCCAGGGCTCCCCTGAGCTTCTGTGGTGGTGTCACAGAGGAGCCAGGCTTCCTTGTAGTTCCCCAGCATCACAAAGGCTCTCCTGGGAGCCACGGGTCACAAAGCACCGTGGGCTCTGTGCAGCCCCGCTGTGTCACAATGGCCGCTGGCTTCCACGAGCCCCCGCAGTGTCCCAGTGGGCCCCGTGGCTTTAGGAGTGGGTGGCTGGGAGTTGGTGCCAGCGGCTGGGGGAGCAGCAGCAGGGACTGTGTGTGGACAGTGCCATGGCCACTTGTGTGGCCACTGGTGTCTCTGTGCCAGGCACAGCCGTGGTGTGTAACACCGGCTCTGGGTCCTTTGGCTGTGCAGGTGGCAGTCACGGCCTGGAGCAGGGCTGCTCCCGGGGGACAGCCTGGGGCAGGAGGCTGCTGGAGATTCATTCCCCACACTCCTTGTCATGAGGTGCTCAGAGTGATTGGAAAGGCTGTTGGCAGCAGGCAGTTCTCTGGGTTCAAGCTGTGGAGCTGTCAGCAGGAATGCAAAGGCCAAGCTGGTGAGCCTTTTGTCCTGGTGCCTTTAGTGTGTGAGCAGTCCCTGGTGCCGTTGTCTTTGGATCCTGAGTGTGGGAGAGGCAAGGCTTAGGATGGTGCGTAGAGCTGAGAAGGAAAGTGCCGAGAGCAGCGTGTGTGCTGCTGCTTTGAGGGGTGCAGTTGAAGTTGTAGGCAGCAAGAGCTTTCTCAGCTGGCCCTTTTGTGAGCTCTGCTTTTGCCAGATGACTTCCATCTTACCCTCTTACCATCTTAGCCTCTCATTTTTGCATATCCCAAACCCCCTTCCAAACATCCAGCAGCTGCTTGTAAAGAAGAAGTCCTAGAACAAAAAGCCAGTGCTGCCTTTCATAGCCCCTTTGCTGTCTATGAAGTAGAGGAAAGAAGCTAGTGAGACGCACTTTCTTTCTCAACTCCATAGAGCGCATCCTTCTCTCAAGGTGGCAGAGTCCTTGGCGGAAGTGAAGCATCTGCAGCTGCAGTTCAGACTGAGAGATGTGCCAGGACAGGAAACATTTGCTGACCTTCCCTGTTCCCTGTGCACTATGATTCTCGCATCCCAGTCACTTTCACATACCTTCGGTATCCCTGAGTCCAAGCAGCTAAAGCTCACAGAGACAGAAGTGTCAGGAAGGAAAACGTTCCAAAAGCACCCCCTTCTCTTATCAGCATATAAATTGTGCACAACAGGCTGCGGCACCGAACCTTCCTTCTCAGATAGACATGCCATCACACTTTTCACTCTTGCAGCTCGGTTGAAAAGCTCCAGCAGCTGCTCCCGCAATAGCAAAAGGTTCTAGAAGTGAAAGCCAGTTTGGGGCTGCACCTTCTCCTTGCCGCATGTAAGCCACACCAAACTCCCTGATGCACTCTGTCCTCCCCTTCTCAAAGGAGTAGACGGTGGCATCAGGACACACCTGTGTCCCAGCAGCTGGGTGCCCAGCCGGGAGCAGGAGCAGGGCTGGGGCTGCTCCCAAAGTTGCCCCGCCCCAATGCCAGAGCCGGACATATGCTGAGGGGGGGCTGGATCAGGCTTTATTGTCCAGCTGCATGCCAGGAGTGAGCACAAAATCTACCTGCATTCTCTGCAGCATGCCATCCTGGAGCAGAGCCATTGCCAAAGGAAGCCGTGAGCCCGTGCCAAGCCAGTGCCGGAGTGGGATCCTAGCAGCACCTGTGGAAGCCGGGAGAGAGGAGCCCACCTGGAGCAGGTTCGTGCAGGATTAATCATCCCGTGGCTTCCCACCAGGGTCCTGTTGCTTCCAAAAGGCCCCACAGTGTCACTGTGGCCCCTCGGTTCCACCAGGTTCCATAGCGTCACTGTGGTGCCCAGGGTTCCGTCAGCTTCGCCAGCATCCCCACGGTCTGCAGAGCTCCCCGAGCTTCTGTGGTGTCACAGTGGAGGCAGGGTTGCATCAGGTTCCATAGCATCAGCACGGTCTCCAGGGCTCCCAGAGGTTCTGTGGTGTCACAGTGGAGGCAGGGTTGCATCAGGTTCCATAGCATCAGCACGGTCTCCAGAGCTCCCAGAGGTTCTGTGGTGTCACAGAGGAGGCAGGGTTGCATCAGGTTCCATAGCATCACCACGGTCTCCAGGGCTCCAAGAGCTTCTGTGGTATCACAGAGGAGGCAGGGTTGCATCAGGTTCAATAGCATCAGCACGGTCTCCAGGGCTCCCCTGAGCTTCTGTGGTGGTGTCACAGAGGAGCCAGGCTTCCTTGTAGTTCCCCAGCATCACAAAGGCTCTCCTGGGAGCCACGGGTCACAAAGCACCGTGGGCTCTGTGCAGCCCCGCTGTGTCACAATGGCCGCTGGCTTCCACGAGCCCCCGCAGTGTCCCAGTGGGCCCCGTGGCTTTAGGAGTGGGTGGCTGGGAGTTGGTGCCAGCGGCTGGGGGAGCAGCAGCAGGGACTGTGTGTGGACAGTGCCATGGCCACTTGTGTGGCCACTGGTGTCTCTGTGCCAGGCACAGCCGTGGTGTGTAACACCGGCTCTGGGTCCTTTGGCTGTGCAGGTGGCAGTCACGGCCTGGAGCAGGGCTGCTCCCGGGGGACAGCCTGGGGCAGGAGGCTGCTGGAGATTCATTCCCCACACTCCTTGTCATGAGGTGCTCAGAGTGATTGGAAAGGCTGTTGGCAGCAGGCAGTTCTCTGGGTTCAAGCTGTGGAGCTGTCAGCAGGAATGCAAAGGCCAAGCTGGTGAGCCTTTTGTCCTGGTGCCTTTAGTGTGTGAGCAGTCCCTGGTGCCGTTGTCTTTGGATCCTGAGTGTGGGAGAGGCAAGGCTTAGGATGGTGCGTAGAGCTGAGAAGGAAAGTGCCGAGAGCAGCGTGTGTGCTGCTGCTTTGAGGGGTGCAGTTGAAGTTGTAGGCAGCAAGAGCTTTCTCAGCTGGCCCTTTTGTGAGCTCTGCTTTTGCCAGATGACTTCCATCTTACCCTCTTACCATCTTAGCCTCTCATTTTTGCATATCCCAAACCCCCTTCCAAACATCCAGCAGCTGCTTGTAAAGAAGAAGTCCTAGAACAAAAAGCCAGTGCTGCCTTTCATAGCCCCTTTGCTGTCTATGAAGTAGAGGAAAGAAGCTAGTGAGACGCACTTTCTTTCTCAACTCCATAGAGCGCATCCTTCTCTCAAGGTGGCAGAGTCCTTGGCGGAAGTGAAGCATCTGCAGCTGCAGTTCAGACTGAGAGATGTGCCAGGACAGGAAACATTTGCTGACCTTCCCTGTTCCCTGTGCACTATGATTCTCGCATCCCAGTCACTTTCACATACCTTCGGTATCCCTGAGTCCAAGCAGCTAAAGCTCACAGAGACAGAAGTGTCAGGAAGGAAAACGTTCCAAAAGCACCCCCTTCTCTTATCAGCATATAAATTGTGCACAACAGGCTGCGGCACCGAACCTTCCTTCTCAGATAGACATGCCATCACACTTTTCACTCTTGCAGCTCGGTTGAAAAGCTCCAGCAGCTGCTCCCGCAATAGCAAAAGGTTCTAGAAGTGAAAGCCAGTTTGGGGCTGCACCTTCTCCTTGCCGCATGTAAGCCACACCAAACTCCCTGATGCACTCTGTCCTCCCCTTCTCAAAGGAGTAGACGGTGGCATCAGGACACACCTGTGTCCCAGCAGCTGGGTGCCCAGCCGGGAGCAGGAGCAGGGCTGGGGCTGCTCCCAAAGTTGCCCCGCCCCAATGCCAGAGCCGGACATATGCTGAGGGGGGGCTGGATCAGGCTTTATTGTCCAGCTGCATGCCAGGAGTGAGCACAAAATCTACCTGCATTCTCTGCAGCATGCCATCCTGGAGCAGAGCCATTGCCAAAGGAAGCCGTGAGCCCGTGCCAAGCCAGTGCCGGAGTGGGATCCTAGCAGCACCTGTGGAAGCCGGGAGAGAGGAGCCCACCTGGAGCAGGTTCGTGCAGGATTAATCATCCCGTGGCTTCCCACCAGGGTCCTGTTGCTTCCAAAAGGCCCCACAGTGTCACTGTGGCCCCTCGGTTCCACCAGGTTCCATAGCGTCACTGTGGTGCCCAGGGTTCCGTCAGCTTCGCCAGCATCCCCACGGTCTGCAGAGCTCCCCGAGCTTCTGTGGTGTCACAGTGGAGGCAGGGTTGCATCAGGTTCCATAGCATCAGCACGGTCTCCAGGGCTCCCAGAGGTTCTGTGGTGTCACAGTGGAGGCAGGGTTGCATCAGGTTCCATAGCATCAGCACGGTCTCCAGAGCTCCCAGAGGTTCTGTGGTGTCACAGAGGAGGCAGGGTTGCATCAGGTTCCATAGCATCACCACGGTCTCCAGGGCTCCAAGAGCTTCTGTGGTATCACAGAGGAGGCAGGGTTGCATCAGGTTCAATAGCATCAGCACGGTCTCCAGGGCTCCCCTGAGCTTCTGTGGTGGTGTCACAGAGGAGCCAGGCTTCCTTGTAGTTCCCCAGCATCACAAAGGCTCTCCTGGGAGCCACGGGTCACAAAGCACCGTGGGCTCTGTGCAGCCCCGCTGTGTCACAATGGCCGCTGGCTTCCACGAGCCCCCGCAGTGTCCCAGTGGGCCCCGTGGCTTTAGGAGTGGGTGGCTGGGAGTTGGTGCCAGCGGCTGGGGGAGCAGCAGCAGGGACTGTGTGTGGACAGTGCCATGGCCACTTGTGTGGCCACTGGTGTCTCTGTGCCAGGCACAGCCGTGGTGTGTAACACCGGCTCTGGGTCCTTTGGCTGTGCAGGTGGCAGTCACGGCCTGGAGCAGGGCTGCTCCCGGGGGACAGCCTGGGGCAGGAGGCTGCTGGAGATTCATTCCCCACACTCCTTGTCATGAGGTGCTCAGAGTGATTGGAAAGGCTGTTGGCAGCAGGCAGTTCTCTGGGTTCAAGCTGTGGAGCTGTCAGCAGGAATGCAAAGGCCAAGCTGGTGAGCCTTTTGTCCTGGTGCCTTTAGTGTGTGAGCAGTCCCTGGTGCCGTTGTCTTTGGATCCTGAGTGTGGGAGAGGCAAGGCTTAGGATGGTGCATAGAGCTGAGAAGGAAAGTGCCGAGAGCAGCGTGTGTGCTGCTGCTTTGAGGGGTGCAGTTGAAGTTGTAGGCAGCAAGAGCTTTCTCAGCTGGCCCTTTTGTGAGCTCTGCTTTTGCCAGATGACTTCCATCTTACCCTCTTACCATCTTAGCCTCTCATTTTTGCATATCCCAAACCCCCTTCCAAACATCCAGCAGCTGCTTGTAAAGAAGAAGTCCTAGAACAAAAAGCCAGTGCTGCCTTTCATAGCCCCTTTGCTGTCTATGAAGTAGAGGAAAGAAGCTAGTGAGACGCACTTTCTTTCTCAACTCCATAGAGCGCATCCTTCTCTCAAGGTGGCAGAGTCCTTGGCGGAAGTGAAGCATCTGCAGCTGCAGTTCAGACTGAGAGATGTGCCAGGACAGGAAACATTTGCTGACCTTCCCTGTTCCCTGTGCAACATGATTCTCGCATCCCAGTCACTTTCACATACCTTCGGTATCCCTGAGTCCAAGCAGCTAAAGCTCACAGAGACAGAAGTGTCAGGAAGGAAAACGTTCCAAAAGCACCCCCTTCTCTTATCAGCATATAAATTGTGCACAACAGGCTGCGGCACCGAACCTTCCTTCTCAGATAGACATGCCATCACACTTTTCACTCTTGCAGCTCGGTTGAAAAGCTCCAGCAGCTGCTCCCGCAATAGCAAAAGGTTCTAGAAGTGAAAGCCAGTTTGGGGCTGCACCTTCTCCTTGCCGCATGTAAGCCACACCAAACTCCCTGATGCACTCTGTCCTCCCCTTCTCAAAGGAGTAGACGGTGGCATCAGGACACACCTGTGTCCCAGCAGCTGGGTGCCCAGCCGGGAGCAGGAGCAGGGCTGGGGCTGCTCCCAAAGTTGCCCCGCCCCAATGCCAGAGCCGGACATATGCTGAGGGGGGGCTGGATCAGGCTTTATTGTCCAGCTGCATGCCAGGAGTGAGCACAAAATCTACCTGCATTCTCTGCAGCATGCCATCCTGGAGCAGAGCCATTGCCAAAGGAAGCCGTGAGCCCGTGCCAAGCCAGTGCCGGAGTGGGATCCTAGCAGCACCTGTGGAAGCCGGGAGAGAGGAGCCCACCTGGAGCAGGTTCGTGCAGGATTAATCATCCCGTGGCTTCCCACCAGGGTCCTGTTGCTTCCAAAAGGCCCCACAGTGTCACTGTGGCCCCTCGGTTCCACCAGGTTCCATAGCGTCACTGTGGTGCCCAGGGTTCCGTCAGCTTCGCCAGCATCCCCACGGTCTGCAGAGCTCCCCGAGCTTCTGTGGTGTCACAGTGGAGGCAGGGTTGCATCAGGTTCCATAGCATCAGCACGGTCTCCAGGGCTCCCAGAGGTTCTGTGGTGTCACAGTGGAGGCAGGGTTGCATCAGGTTCCATAGCATCACCACAGTCTCCAGGGCTCCCTGAGCTTCTGTGGTGTCACAGTGGAGGCAGGGTTGCATCAGGTTCCATAGCATCAGCACGGTCTCCAGGGCTCCCAGAGGTTCTGTGGTGTCACAGAGGAGGCAGGGTTGCATCAGGTTCCATAGCATCAGCACGGTCTCCAGGGCTCCCCTGAGCTTCTGTGGTGGTGTCACAGAGGAGCCAGGCTTCCTTGTAGTTCCCCAGCATCACAAAGGCTCTCCTTGGAGCCACGGGTCACAAAGCACCGTGGGCTCTGTGCAGCCCCGCTGTGTCACAATGGCCGCTGGCTTCCACGAGCCCCCGCAGTGTCCCAGTGGGCCCCGTAGCTTTAGGAGTGGGTGGCTGGGAGTTGGTGCCAGCGGCTGGGGGAGCAGCAGCAGGGACTGTGTGTGGACAGTGCCATGGCCACTTGTGTGGCCACTGGTGTCTCTGTGCCAGGCACAGCCGTGGTGTGTAACACCGGCTCTGGGTCCTTTGGCTGTGCAGGTGGCAGTCACGGCCTGGAGCAGGGCTGCTCCCGGGGGACAGCCTGGGGCAGGAGGCTGCTGGAGATTCATTCCCCACACTCCTTGTCATGAGGTGCTCAGAGTGATTGGAAAGGCTGTTGGCAGCAGGCAGTTCTCTGGGTTCAAGCTGTGGAGCTGTCAGCGGGAATGCAAAGGCCAAGCTGGTGAGCCTTTTGTCCTGGTGCCTTTAGTGTGTGAGCAGTCCCTGGTGCCGTTGTCTTTGGATCCTGAGTGTGGGAGAGGCAAGGCTTAGGATGGTGCGTAGAGCTGAGAAGGAAAGTGCCGAGAGCAGCGTGTGTGCTGCTGCTTTGAGGGGTGCAGTTGAAGTTGTAGGTAGCAAGAGCTTTCTCAGCTGGCCCTTTTGTGAGCTCTGCTTTTGCCAGATGACTTCCATCTTACCTTCTTACCATCTTAGCCTCTCATTTTTGCATATCCCAAACCCCCTTCCAAACATCCAGCAGCTGCTTGTAAAGAAGAAGTCCTAGAACAAAAAGCCAGTGCTGCCTTTCATAGCCCCTTTGCTGTCTATGAAGTAGAGGAAAGAAGCTAGTGAGACGCACTTTCTTTCTCAACTCCATAGAGCGCATCCTTCTCTCAAGGTGGCAGAGTCCTTGGCGGAAGTGAAGCATCTGCAGCTGCAGTTCAGACTGAGAGATGTGCCAGGACAGGAAACATTTGCTGACCTTCCCTGTTCCCTGTGCACTATGATTCTCGCATCCCAGTCACTTTCACATACCTTCGGTATCCCTGAGTCCAAGCAGCTAAAGCTCACAGAGACAGAAGTGTCAGGAAGGAAAACGTTCCAAAAGCACCCCCTTCTCTTATCAGCATATAAATTGTGCACAACAGGCTGCGGCACCGAACCTTCCTTCTCAGATAGACATGCCATCACACTTTTCACTCTTGCAGCTCGGTTGAAAAGCTCCAGCAGCTGCTCCCGCAATAGCAAAAGGTTCTAGAAGTGAAAGCCAGTTTGGGGCTGCACCTTCTCCTTGCCGCATGTAAGCCACACCAAACTCCCTGATGCACTCTGTCCTCCCCTTCTCAAAGGAGTAGACGGTGGCATCAGGACACACCTGTGTCCCAGCAGCTGGGTGCCCAGCCGGGAGCAGGAGCAGGGCTGGGGCTGCTCCCAAAGTTGCCCCGCCCCAATGCCAGAGCCGGACATATGCTGAGGGGGGGCTGGATCAGGCTTTATTGTCCAGCTGCATGCCAGGAGTGAGCACAAAATCTACCTGCATTCTCTGCAGCATGCCATCCTGGAGCAGAGCCATTGCCAAAGGAAGCCGTCAGCCCGTGCCAAGCCAGTGCCGGAGTGGGATCCTAGCAGCACCTGTGGAAGCCGGGAGAGAGGAGCCCACCTGGAGCAGGTTCGTGCAGGATTAATCATCCCGTGGCTTCCCACCAGGGTCCTGTTGCTTCCAAAAGGCCCCACAGTGTCACTGTGGCCCCTCGGTTCCACCAGGTTCCATAGCGTCACTGTGGTGCCCAGGGTTCCGTCAGCTTCGCCAGCATCCCCACGGTCTGCAGAGCTCCCCGAGCTTCTGTGGTGTCACAGTGGAGGCAGGGTTGCATCAGGTTCCATAGCATCAGCACGGTCTCCAGGGCTCCCAGAGGTTCTGTGGTGTCACAGTGGAGGCAGGGTTGCATCAGGTTCCATAGCATCACCACAGTCTCCAGGGCTCCCTGAGCTTCTGTGGTGTCACAGTGGAGGCAGGGTTGCATCAGGTTCCATAGCATCAGCACGGTCTCCAGGGCTCCCAGAGGTTCTGTGGTGTCACAGAGGAGGCAGGGTTGCATCAGGTTCCATAGCATCACCACGGTCTCCAGGGCTCCAAGAGCTTCTGTGGTGTCACAGAGGAGGCAGGGTTGCATCAGGTTCAATAGCATCAGCACGGTCTCCAGGGCTCCCCTGAGCTTCTGTGGTGGTGTCACAGAGGAGCCAGGCTTCCTTGTAGTTCCCCAGCATCACAAAGGCTCTCCTGGGAGCCACGGGTCACAAAGCACCGTGGGCTCTGTGCAGCCCCGCTGTGTCACAATGGCCGCTGGCTTCCACGAGCCCCCGCAGTGTCCCAGTGGGCCCCGTGGCTTTAGGAGTGGGTGGCTGGGAGTTGGTGCCAGCGGCTGGGGGAGCAGCAGCAGGGACTGTGTGTGGACAGTGCCATGGCCACTTGTGTGGCCACTGGTGTCTCTGTGCCAGGCACAGCCGTGGTGTGTAACACCGGCTCTGGGTCCTTTGGCTGTGCAGGTGGCAGTCACGGCCTGGAGCAGGGCTGCTCCCGGGGGACAGCCTGGGGCAGGAGGCTGCTGGAGATTCATTCCCCACACTCCTTGTCATGAGGTGCTCAGAGTGATTGGAAAGGCTGTTGGCAGCAGGCAGTTCTCTGGGTTCAAGCTGTGGAGCTGTCAGCGGGAATGCAAAGGCCAAGCTGCTGAGCCTTTTGTCCTGGTGCCTTTAGTGTGTGAGCAGTCCCTGGTGCCGTTGTCTTTGGATCCTGAGTGTGGGAGAGGCAAGGCTTAGGATGGTGCGTAGAGCTGAGAAGGAAAGTGCCGAGAGCAGCATGTGTGCTGCTGCTTTGAGGGGTGCAGTTGAAGTTGTAGGCAGCAAGAGCTTTCTCAGCTGGCCCTTTTGTGAGCTCTGCTTTTGCCAGATGACTTCCATCTTACCCTCTTACCATCTTAGCCTCTCATTTTTGCATATCCCAAACCCCCTTCCAAACATCCAGCAGCTGCTTGTAAAGAAGAAGTCCTAGAACAAAAAGCCAGTGCTGCCTTTCATAGCCCCTTTGCTGTCTATGAAGTAGAGGAAAGAAGCTAGTGAGACGCACTTTCTTTCTCAACTCCATAGAGCGCATCCTTCTCTCAAGGTGGCAGAGTCCTTGGCGGAAGTGAAGCATCTGCAGCTGCAGTTCAGACTGAGAGATGTGCCAGGACAGGAAACATTTGCTGACCTTCCCTGTTCCCTGTGCAACATGATTCTCGCATCCCAGTCACTTTCACATACCTTCGGTATCCCTGAGTCCAAGCAGCTAAAGCTCACAGAGACAGAAGTGTCAGGAAGGGAAACGTTCCAAAAGCACCCCCTTCTCTTATCAGCATATAAATTGTGCACAACAGGCTGCGGCACCGAACCTTCCTTCTCAGATAGACATGCCATCACACTTTTCACTCTTGCAGCTCGGTTGAAAAGCTCCAGCAGCTGCTCCCGCAATAGCAAAAGGTTCTAGAAGTGAAAGCCAGTTTGGGGCTGCACCTTCTCCTTGCCGCATGTAAGCCACACCAAACTCCCTGATGCACTCTGTCCTCCCCTTCTCAAAGGAGTAGACGGTGGCATCAGGACACACCTGTGTCCCAGCAGCTGGGTGCCCAGCCGGGAGCAGGAGCAGGGCTGGGGCTGCTCCCAAAGTTGCCCCGCCCCAATGCCAGAGCCGGACATATGCTGAGGGGGGGCTGGATCAGGCTTTATTGTCCAGCTGCATGCCAGGAGTGAGCACAAAATCTACCTGCATTCTCTGCAGCATGCCATCCTGGAGCAGAGCCATTGCCAAAGGAAGCCGTGAGCCCGTGCCAAGCCAGTGCCGGAGTGGGATCCTAGCAGCACCTGTGGAAGCCGGGAGAGAGGAGCCCACCTGGAGCAGGTTCGTGCAGGATTAATCATCCCGTGGCTTCCCACCAGGGTCCTGTTGCTTCCAAAAGGCCCCACAGTGTCACTGTGGCCCCTCGGTTCCACCAGGTTCCATAGCGTCACTGTGGTGCCCAGGGTTCCGTCAGCTTCGCCAGCATCCCCACGGTCTGCAGAGCTCCCCGAGCTTCTGTGGTGTCACAGTGGAGGCAGGGTTGCATCAGGTTCCATAGCATCAGCACGGTCTCCAGGGCTCCCAGAGGTTCTGTGGTGTCACAGTGGAGGCAGGGTTGCATCAGGTTCCATAGCATCACCACAGTCTCCAGGGCTCCCTGAGCTTCTGTGGTGTCACAGTGGAGGCAGGGTTGCATCAGGTTCCATAGCATCAGCACGGTCTCCAGGGCTCCCAGAGGTTCTGTGGTGTCACAGAGGAGGCAGGGTTGCATCAGGTTCCATAGCATCAGCACGGTCTCCAGGGCTCCCCTGAGCTTCTGTGGTGGTGTCACAGAGGAGCCAGGCTTCCTTGTAGTTCCCCAGCATCACAAAGGCTCTCCTGGGAGCCACGGGTCACAAAGCACCGTGGGCTCTGTGCAGCCCCGCTGTGTCACAATGGCCGCTGGCTTCCACGAGCCCCCGCAGTGTCCCAGTGGGCCCCGTAGCTTTAGGAGTGGGTGGCTGGGAGTTGGTGCCAGCGGCTGGGGGAGCAGCAGCAGGGACTGTGTGTGGACAGTGCCATGGCCACTTGTGTGGCCACTGGTGTCTCTGTGCCAGGCACAGCCGTGGTGTGTAACACCGGCTCTGGGTCCTTTGGCTGTGCAGGTGGCAGTCACGGCCTGGAGCAGGGCTGCTCCCGGGGGACAGCCTGGGGCAGGAGGCTGCTGGAGATTCATTCCCCACACTCCTTGTCATGAGGTGCTCAGAGTGATTGGAAAGGCTGTTGGCAGCAGGCAGTTCTCTGGGTTCAAGCTGTGGAGCTGTCAGCGGGAATGCAAAGGCCAAGCTGGTGAGCCTTTTGTCCTGGTGCCTTTAGTGTGTGAGCAGTCCCTGGTGCCGTTGTCTTTGGATCCTGAGTGTGGGAGAGGCAAGGCTTAGGATGGTGCGTAGAGCTGAGAAGGAAAGTGCCGAGAGCAGCGTGTGTGCTGCTGCTTTGAGGGGTGCAGTTGAAGTTGTAGGCAGCAAGAGCTTTCTCAGCTGGCCCTTTTGTGAGCTCTGCTTTTGCCAGATGACTTCCATCTTACCCTCTTACCATCTTAGCCTCTCATTTTTGCATATCCCAAACCCCCTTCCAAACATCCAGCAGCTGCTTTTAAAGAAGAAGTCCTAGAACAAAAAGCCAGTGCTGCCTTTCATAGCCCCTTTGCTGTCTATGAAGTAGAGGAAAGAAGCTAGTGAGACGCACTTTCTTTCTCAACTCCATAGAGCGCATCCTTCTCTCAAGGTGGCAGAGTCCTTGGCGGAAGTGAAGCATCTGCAGCTGCAGTTCAGACTGAGAGATGTGCCAGGACAGGAAACATTTGCTGACCTTCCCTGTTCCCTGTGCAACATGATTCTCGCATCCCAGTCACTTTCACATACCTTCGGTATCCCTGAGTCCAAGCAGCTAAAGCTCACAGAGACAGAAGTGTCAGGAAGGGAAACGTTCCAAAAGCACCCCCTTCTCTTATCAGCATATAAATTGTGCACAACAGGCTGCGGCACCGAACCTTCCTTCTCAGATAGACATGCCATCACACTTTTCACTCTTGCAGCTCGGTTGAAAAGCTCCAGCAGCTGCTCCCGCAATAGCAAAAGGTTCTAGAAGTGAAAGCCAGTTTGGGGCTGCACCTTCTCCTTGCCGCATGTAAGCCACACCAAACTCCCTGATGCACTCTGTCCTCCCCTTCTCAAAGGAGTAGACGGTGGCATCAGGACACACCTGTGTCCCAGCAGCTGGGTGCCCAGCCGGGAGCAGGAGCAGGGCTGGGGCTGCTCCCAAAGTTGCCCCGCCCCAATGCCAGAGCCGGACATATGCTGAGGGGGGGCTGGATCAGGCTTTATTGTCCAGCTGCATGCCAGGAGTGAGCACAAAATCTACCTGCATTCTCTGCAGCATGCCATCCTGGAGCAGAGCCATTGCCAAAGGAAGCCGTGAGCCCGTGCCAAGCCAGTGCCGGAGTGGGATCCTAGCAGCACCTGTGGAAGCCGGGAGAGAGGAGCCCACCTGGAGCAGGTTCGTGCAGGATTAATCATCCCGTGGCTTCCCACCAGGGTCCTGTTGCTTCCAAAAGGCCCCACAGTGTCACTGTGGCCCCTCGGTTCCACCAGGTTCCATAGCGTCACTGTGGTGCCCAGGGTTCCGTCAGCTTCGCCAGCATCCCCACGGTCTGCAGAGCTCCCCGAGCTTCTGTGGTGTCACAGTGGAGGCAGGGTTGCATCAGGTTCCATAGCATCAGCACGGTCTCCAGGGCTCCCAGAGGTTCTGTGGTGTCACAGTGGAGGCAGGGTTGCATCAGGTTCCATAGCATCACCACAGTCTCCAGGGCTCCCTGAGCTTCTGTGGTGTCACAGTGGAGGCAGGGTTGCATCAGGTTCCATAGCATCAGCACGGTCTCCAGAGCTCCCAGAGGTTCTGTGGTGTCACAGAGGAGGCAGGGTTGCATCAGGTTCCATAGCATCACCACGGTCTCCAGGGCTCCAAGAGCTTCTGTGGTATCACAGAGGAGGCAGGGTTGCATCAGGTTCAATAGCATCAGCACGGTCTCCAGGGCTCCCCTGAGCTTCTGTGGTGGTGTCACAGAGGAGCCAGGCTTCCTTGTAGTTCCCCAGCATCACAAAGGCTCTCCTGGGAGCCACGGGTCACAAAGCACCGTGGGCTCTGTGCAGCCCCGCTGTGTCACAATGGCCGCTGGCTTCCACGAGCCCCCGCAGTGTCCCAGTGGGCCCCGTGGCTTTAGGAGTGGGTGGCTGGGAGTTGGTGCCAGCGGCTGGGGGAGCAGCAGCAGGGACTGTGTGTGGACAGTGCCATGGCCACTTGTGTGGCCACTGGTGTCTCTGTGCCAGGCACAGCCGTGGTGTGTAACACCGGCTCTGGGTCCTTTGGCTGTGCAGGTGGCAGTCACGGCCTGGAGCAGGGCTGCTCCCGGGGGACAGCCTGGGGCAGGAGGCTGCTGGAGATTCATTCCCCACACTCCTTGTCATGAGGTGCTCAGAGTGATTGGAAAGGCTGTTGGCAGCAGGCAGTTCTCTGGGTTCAAGCTGTGGAGCTGTCAGCAGGAATGCAAAGGCCAAGCTGGTGAGCCTTTTGTCCTGGTGCCTTTAGTGTGTGAGCAGTCCCTGGTGCCGTTGTCTTTGGATCCTGAGTGTGGGAGAGGCAAGGCTTAGGATGGTGCGTAGAGCTGAGAAGGAAAGTGCCGAGAGCAGCGTGTGTGCTGCTGCTTTGAGGGGTGCAGTTGAAGTTGTAGGCAGCAAGAGCTTTCTCAGCTGGCCCTTTTGTGAGCTCTGCTTTTGCCAGATGACTTCCATCTTACCCTCTTACCATCTTAGCCTCTCATTTTTGCATATCCCAAACCCCCTTCCAAACATCCAGCAGCTGCTTGTAAAGAAGAAGTCCTAGAACAAAAAGCCAGTGCTGCCTTTCATAGCCCCTTTGCTGTCTATGAAGTAGAGGAAAGAAGCTAGTGAGACGCACTTTCTTTCTCAACTCCATAGAGCGCATCCTTCTCTCAAGGTGGCAGAGTCCTTGGCGGAAGTGAAGCATCTGCAGCTGCAGTTCAGACTGAGAGATGTGCCAGGACAGGAAACATTTGCTGACCTTCCCTGTTCCCTGTGCACTATGATTCTCGCATCCCAGTCACTTTCACATACCTTCGGTATCCCTGAGTCCAAGCAGCTAAAGCTCACAGAGACAGAAGTGTCAGGAAGGAAAACGTTCCAAAAGCACCCCCTTCTCTTATCAGCATATAAATTGTGCACAACAGGCTGCGGCACCGAACCTTCCTTCTCAGATAGACATGCCATCACACTTTTCACTCTTGCAGCTCGGTTGAAAAGCTCCAGCAGCTGCTCCCGCAATAGCAAAAGGTTCTAGAAGTGAAAGCCAGTTTGGGGCTGCACCTTCTCCTTGCCGCATGTAAGCCACACCAAACTCCCTGATGCACTCTGTCCTCCCCTTCTCAAAGGAGTAGACGGTGGCATCAGGACACACCTGTGTCCCAGCAGCTGGGTGCCCAGCCGGGAGCAGGAGCAGGGCTGGGGCTGCTCCCAAAGTTGCCCCGCCCCAATGCCAGAGCCGGACATATGCTGAGGGGGGGCTGGATCAGGCTTTATTGTCCAGCTGCATGCCAGGAGTGAGCACAAAATCTACCTGCATTCTCTGCAGCATGCCATCCTGGAGCAGAGCCATTGCCAAAGGAAGCCGTGAGCCCGTGCCAAGCCAGTGCCGGAGTGGGATCCTAGCAGCACCTGTGGAAGCCGGGAGAGAGGAGCCCACCTGGAGCAGGTTCGTGCAGGATTAATCATCCCGTGGCTTCCCACCAGGGTCCTGTTGCTTCCAAAAGGCCCCACAGTGTCACTGTGGCCCCTCGGTTCCACCAGGTTCCATAGCGTCACTGTGGTGCCCAGGGTTCCGTCAGCTTCGCCAGCATCCCCACGGTCTGCAGAGCTCCCCGAGCTTCTGTGGTGTCACAGTGGAGGCAGGGTTGCATCAGGTTCCATAGCATCAGCACGGTCTCCAGGGCTCCCAGAGGTTCTGTGGTGTCACAGTGGAGGCAGGGTTGCATCAGGTTCCATAGCATCAGCACGGTCTCCAGAGCTCCCAGAGGTTCTGTGGTGTCACAGAGGAGGCAGGGTTGCATCAGGTTCCATAGCATCACCACGGTCTCCAGGGCTCCAAGAGCTTCTGTGGTATCACAGAGGAGGCAGGGTTGCATCAGGTTCAATAGCATCAGCACGGTCTCCAGGGCTCCCCTGAGCTTCTGTGGTGGTGTCACAGAGGAGCCAGGCTTCCTTGTAGTTCCCCAGCATCACAAAGGCTCTCCTGGGAGCCACGGGTCACAAAGCACCGTGGGCTCTGTGCAGCCCCGCTGTGTCACAATGGCCGCTGGCTTCCACGAGCCCCCGCAGTGTCCCAGTGGGCCCCGTGGCTTTAGGAGTGGGTGGCTGGGAGTTGGTGCCAGCGGCTGGGGGAGCAGCAGCAGGGACTGTGTGTGGACAGTGCCATGGCCACTTGTGTGGCCACTGGTGTCTCTGTGCCAGGCACAGCCGTGGTGTGTAACACCGGCTCTGGGTCCTTTGGCTGTGCAGGTGGCAGTCACGGCCTGGAGCAGGGCTGCTCCCGGGGGACAGCCTGGGGCAGGAGGCTGCTGGAGATTCATTCCCCACACTCCTTGTCATGAGGTGCTCAGAGTGATTGGAAAGGCTGTTGGCAGCAGGCAGTTCTCTGGGTTCAAGCTGTGGAGCTGTCAGCAGGAATGCAAAGGCCAAGCTGGTGAGCCTTTTGTCCTGGTGCCTTTAGTGTGTGAGCAGTCCCTGGTGCCGTTGTCTTTGGATCCTGAGTGTGGGAGAGGCAAGGCTTAGGATGGTGCGTAGAGCTGAGAAGGAAAGTGCCGAGAGCAGCGTGTGTGCTGCTGCTTTGAGGGGTGCAGTTGAAGTTGTAGGCAGCAAGAGCTTTCTCAGCTGGCCCTTTTGTGAGCTCTGCTTTTGCCAGATGACTTCCATCTTACCCTCTTACCATCTTAGCCTCTCATTTTTGCATATCCCAAACCCCCTTCCAAACATCCAGCAGCTGCTTGTAAAGAAGAAGTCCTAGAACAAAAAGCCAGTGCTGCCTTTCATAGCCCCTTTGCTGTCTATGAAGTAGAGGAAAGAAGCTAGTGAGACGCACTTTCTTTCTCAACTCCATAGAGCGCATCCTTCTCTCAAGGTGGCAGAGTCCTTGGCGGAAGTGAAGCATCTGCAGCTGCAGTTCAGACTGAGAGATGTGCCAGGACAGGAAACATTTGCTGACCTTCCCTGTTCCCTGTGCAACATGATTCTCGCATCCCAGTCACTTTCACATACCTTCGGTATCCCTGAGTCCAAGCAGCTAAAGCTCACAGAGACAGAAGTGTCAGGAAGGAAAACGTTCCAAAAGCACCCCCTTCTCTTATCAGCATATAAATTGTGCACAACAGGCTGCGGCACCGAACCTTCCTTCTCAGATAGACATGCCATCACACTTTTCACTCTTGCAGCTCGGTTGAAAAGCTCCAGCAGCTGCTCCCGCAATAGCAAAAGGTTCTAGAAGTGAAAGCCAGTTTGGGGCTGCACCTTCTCCTTGCCGCATGTAAGCCACACCAAACTCCCTGATGCACTCTGTCCTCCCCTTCTCAAAGGAGTAGACGGTGGCATCAGGACACACCTGTGTCCCAGCAGCTGGGTGCCCAGCCGGGAGCAGGAGCAGGGCTGGGGCTGCTCCCAAAGTTGCCCCGCCCCAATGCCAGAGCCGGACATATGCTGAGGGGGGGCTGGATCAGGCTTTATTGTCCAGCTGCATGCCAGGAGTGAGCACAAAATCTACCTGCATTCTCTGCAGCATGCCATCCTGGAGCAGAGCCATTGCCAAAGGAAGCCGTGAGCCCGTGCCAAGCCAGTGCCGGAGTGGGATCCTAGCAGCACCTGTGGAAGCCGGGAGAGAGGAGCCCACCTGGAGCAGGTTCGTGCAGGATTAATCATCCCGTGGCTTCCCACCAGGGTCCTGTTGCTTCCAAAAGGCCCCACAGTGTCACTGTGGCCCCTCGGTTCCACCAGGTTCCATAGCGTCACTGTGGTGCCCAGGGTTCCGTCAGCTTCGCCAGCATCCCCACGGTCTGCAGAGCTCCCCGAGCTTCTGTGGTGTCACAGTGGAGGCAGGGTTGCATCAGGTTCCATAGCATCAGCACGGTCTCCAGGGCTCCCAGAGGTTCTGTGGTGTCACAGTGGAGGCAGGGTTGCATCAGGTTCCATAGCATCACCACAGTCTCCAGGGCTCCCTGAGCTTCTGTGGTGTCACAGTGGAGGCAGGGTTGCATCAGGTTCCATAGCATCAGCACGGTCTCCAGGGCTCCCAGAGGTTCTGTGGTGTCACAGAGGAGGCAGGGTTGCATCAGGTTCCATAGCATCAGCACGGTCTCCAGGGCTCCCCTGAGCTTCTGTGGTGGTGTCACAGAGGAGCCAGGCTTCCTTGTAGTTCCCCAGCATCACAAAGGCTCTCCTGGGAGCCACGGGTCACAAAGCACCGTGGGCTCTGTGCAGCCCCGCTGTGTCACAATGGCCGCTGGCTTCCACGAGCCCCCGCAGTGTCCCAGTGGGCCCCGTAGCTTTAGGAGTGGGTGGCTGGGAGTTGGTGCCAGCGGCTGGGGGAGCAGCAGCAGGGACTGTGTGTGGACAGTGCCATGGCCACTTGTGTGGCCACTGGTGTCTCTGTGCCAGGCACAGCCGTGGTGTGTAACACCGGCTCTGGGTCCTTTGGCTGTGCAGGTGGCAGTCACGGCCTGGAGCAGGGCTGCTCCCGGGGGACAGCCTGGGGCAGGAGGCTGCTGGAGATTCATTCCCCACACTCCTTGTCATGAGGTGCTCAGAGTGATTGGAAAGGCTGTTGGCAGCAGGCAGTTCTCTGGGTTCAAGCTGTGGAGCTGTCAGCGGGAATGCAAAGGCCAAGCTGGTGAGCCTTTTGTCCTGGTGCCTTTAGTGTGTGAGCAGTCCCTGGTGCCGTTGTCTTTGGATCCTGAGTGTGGGAGAGGCAAGGCTTAGGATGGTGCGTAGAGCTGAGAAGGAAAGTGCCGAGAGCAGCGTGTGTGCTGCTGCTTTGAGGGGTGCAGTTGAAGTTGTAGGCAGCAAGAGCTTTCTCAGCTGGCCCTTTTGTGAGCTCTGCTTTTGCCAGATGACTTCCATCTTACCTTCTTACCATCTTAGCCTCTCATTTTTGCATATCCCAAACCCCCTTCCAAACATCCAGCAGCTGCTTGTAAAGAAGAAGTCCTAGAACAAAAAGCCAGTGCTGCCTTTCATAGCCCCTTTGCTGTCTATGAAGTAGAGGAAAGAAGCTAGTGAGACGCACTTTCTTTCTCAACTCCATAGAGCGCATCCTTCTCTCAAGGTGGCAGAGTCCTTGGCGGAAGTGAAGCATCTGCAGCTGCAGTTCAGACTGAGAGATGTGCCAGGACAGGAAACATTTGCTGACCTTCCCTGTTCCCTGTGCACTATGATTCTCGCATCCCAGTCACTTTCACATACCTTCGGTATCCCTGAGTCCAAGCAGCTAAAGCTCACAGAGACAGAAGTGTCAGGAAGGAAAACGTTCCAAAAGCACCCCCTTCTCTTATCAGCATATAAATTGTGCACAACAGGCTGCGGCACCGAACCTTCCTTCTCAGATAGACATGCCATCACACTTTTCACTCTTGCAGCTCGGTTGAAAAGCTCCAGCAGCTGCTCCCGCAATAGCAAAAGGTTCTAGAAGTGAAAGCCAGTTTGGGGCTGCACCTTCTCCTTGCCGCATGTAAGCCACACCAAACTCCCTGATGCACTCTGTCCTCCCCTTCTCAAAGGAGTAGACGGTGGCATCAGGACACACCTGTGTCCCAGCAGCTGGGTGCCCAGCCGGGAGCAGGAGCAGGGCTGGGGCTGCTCCCAAAGTTGCCCCGCCCCAATGCCAGAGCCGGACATATGCTGAGGGGGGGCTGGATCAGGCTTTATTGTCCAGCTGCATGCCAGGAGTGAGCACAAAATCTACCTGCATTCTCTGCAGCATGCCATCCTGGAGCAGAGCCATTGCCAAAGGAAGCCGTGAGCCCGTGCCAAGCCAGTGCCGGAGTGGGATCCTAGCAGCACCTGTGGAAGCCGGGAGAGAGGAGCCCACCTGGAGCAGGTTCGTGCAGGATTAATCATCCCGTGGCTTCCCACCAGGGTCCTGTTGCTTCCAAAAGGCCCCACAGTGTCACTGTGGCCCCTCGGTTCCACCAGGTTCCATAGCGTCACTGTGGTGCCCAGGGTTCCGTCAGCTTCGCCAGCATCCCCACGGTCTGCAGAGCTCCCCGAGCTTCTGTGGTGTCACAGTGGAGGCAGGGTTGCATCAGGTTCCATAGCATCAGCATGGTCTCCAGGGCTCCCAGAGGTTCTGTGGTGTCACAGTGGAGGCAGGGTTGCATCAGGTTCCATAGCATCACCACAGTCTCCAGGGCTCCCTGAGCTTCTGTGGTGTCACAGTGGAGGCAGGGTTGCATCAGGTTCCATAGCATCAGCACGGTCTCCAGGGCTCCCAGAGGTTCTGTGGTGTCACAGAGGAGGCAGGGTTGCATCAGGTTCCATAGCATCACCACGGTCTCCAGGGCTCCAAGAGCTTCTGTGGTGTCACAGAGGAGGCAGGGTTGCATCAGGTTCAATAGCATCAGCACGGTCTCCAGGGCTCCCCTGAGCTTCTGTGGTGGTGTCACAGAGGAGCCAGGCTTCCTTGTAGTTCCCCAGCATCACAAAGGCTCTCCTGGGAGCCACGGGTCACAAAGCACCGTGGGCTCTGTGCAGCCCCGCTGTGTCACAATGGCCGCTGGCTTCCACGAGCCCCCGCAGTGTCCCAGTGGGCCCCGTGGCTTTAGGAGTGGGTGGCTGGGAGTTGGTGCCAGCGGCTGGGGGAGCAGCAGCAGGGACTGTGTGTGGACAGTGCCATGGCCACTTGTGTGGCCACTGGTGTCTCTGTGCCAGGCACAGCCGTGGTGTGTAACACCGGCTCTGGGTCCTTTGGCTGTGCAGGTGGCAGTCACGGCCTGGAGCAGGGCTGCTCCCGGGGGACAGCCTGGGGCAGGAGGCTGCTGGAGATTCATTCCCCACACTCCTTGTCATGAGGTGCTCAGAGTGATTGGAAAGGCTGTTGGCAGCAGGCAGTTCTCTGGGTTCAAGCTGTGGAGCTGTCAGCGGGAATGCAAAGGCCAAGCTGCTGAGCCTTTTGTCCTGGTGCCTTTAGTGTGTGAGCAGTCCCTGGTGCCGTTGTCTTTGGATCCTGAGTGTGGGAGAGGCAAGGCTTAGGATGGTGCGTAGAGCTGAGAAGGAAAGTGCCGAGAGCAGCATGTGTGCTGCTGCTTTGAGGGGTGCAGTTGAAGTTGTAGGCAGCAAGAGCTTTCTCAGCTGGCCCTTTTGTGAGCTCTGCTTTTGCCAGATGACTTCCATCTTACCCTCTTACCATCTTAGCCTCTCATTTTTGCATATCCCAAACCCCCTTCCAAACATCCAGCAGCTGCTTGTAAAGAAGAAGTCCTAGAACAAAAAGCCAGTGCTGCCTTTCATAGCCCCTTTGCTGTCTATGAAGTAGAGGAAAGAAGCTAGTGAGACGCACTTTCTTTCTCAACTCCATAGAGCGCATCCTTCTCTCAAGGTGGCAGAGTCCTTGGCGGAAGTGAAGCATCTGCAGCTGCAGTTCAGACTGAGAGATGTGCCAGGACAGGAAACATTTGCTGACCTTCCCTGTTCCCTGTGCAACATGATTCTCGCATCCCAGTCACTTTCACATACCTTCGGTATCCCTGAGTCCAAGCAGCTAAAGCTCACAGAGACAGAAGTGTCAGGAAGGGAAACGTTCCAAAAGCACCCCCTTCTCTTATCAGCATATAAATTGTGCACAACAGGCTGCGGCACCGAACCTTCCTTCTCAGATAGACATGCCATCACACTTTTCACTCTTGCAGCTCGGTTGAAAAGCTCCAGCAGCTGCTCCCGCAATAGCAAAAGGTTCTAGAAGTGAAAGCCAGTTTGGGGCTGCACCTTCTCCTTGCCGCATGTAAGCCACACCAAACTCCCTGATGCACTCTGTCCTCCCCTTCTCAAAGGAGTAGACGGTGGCATCAGGACACACCTGTGTCCCAGCAGCTGGGTGCCCAGCCGGGAGCAGGAGCAGGGCTGGGGCTGCTCCCAAAGTTGCCCCGCCCCAATGCCAGAGCCGGACATATGCTGAGGGGGGGCTGGATCAGGCTTTATTGTCCAGCTGCATGCCAGGAGTGAGCACAAAATCTACCTGCATTCTCTGCAGCATGCCATCCTGGAGCAGAGCCATTGCCAAAGGAAGCCGTGAGCCCGTGCCAAGCCAGTGCCGGAGTGGGATCCTAGCAGCACCTGTGGAAGCCGGGAGAGAGGAGCCCACCTGGAGCAGGTTCGTGCAGGATTAATCATCCCGTGGCTTCCCACCAGGGTCCTGTTGCTTCCAAAAGGCCCCACAGTGTCACTGTGGCCCCTCGGTTCCACCAGGTTCCATAGCGTCACTGTGGTGCCCAGGGTTCCGTCAGCTTCGCCAGCATCCCCACGGTCTGCAGAGCTCCCCGAGCTTCTGTGGTGTCACAGTGGAGGCAGGGTTGCATCAGGTTCCATAGCATCAGCACGGTCTCCAGGGCTCCCAGAGGTTCTGTGGTGTCACAGTGGAGGCAGGGTTGCATCAGGTTCCATAGCATCACCACAGTCTCCAGGGCTCCCTGAGCTTCTGTGGTGTCACAGTGGAGGCAGGGTTGCATCAGGTTCCATAGCATCAGCACGGTCTCCAGGGCTCCCAGAGGTTCTGTGGTGTCACAGAGGAGGCAGGGTTGCATCAGGTTCCATAGCATCAGCACGGTCTCCAGGGCTCCCCTGAGCTTCTGTGGTGGTGTCACAGAGGAGCCAGGCTTCCTTGTAGTTCCCCAGCATCACAAAGGCTCTCCTGGGAGCCACCGGTCACAAAGCACCGTGGGCTCTGTGCAGCCCCGCTGTGTCACAATGGCCGCTGGCTTCCACGAGCCCCCGCAGTGTCCCAGTGGGCCCCGTAGCTTTAGGAGTGGGTGGCTGGGAGTTGGTGCCAGCGGCTGGGGGAGCAGCAGCAGGGACTGTGTGTGGACAGTGCCATGGCCACTTGTGTGGCCACTGGTGTCTCTGTGCCAGGCACAGCCGTGGTGTGTAACACCGGCTCTGGGTCCTTTGGCTGTGCAGGTGGCAGTCACGGCCTGGAGCAGGGCTGCTCCCGGGGGACAGCCTGGGGCAGGAGGCTGCTGGAGATTCATTCCCCACACTCCTTGTCATGAGGTGCTCAGAGTGATTGGAAAGGCTGTTGGCAGCAGGCAGTTCTCTGGGTTCAAGCTGTGGAGCTGTCAGCGGGAATGCAAAGGCCAAGCTGGTGAGCCTTTTGTCCTGGTGCCTTTAGTGTGTGAGCAGTCCCTGGTGCCGTTGTCTTTGGATCCTGAGTGTGGGAGAGGCAAGGCTTAGGATGGTGCGTAGAGCTGAGAAGGAAAGTGCCGAGAGCAGCGTGTGTGCTGCTGCTTTGAGGGGTGCAGTTGAAGTTGTAGGCAGCAAGAGCTTTCTCAGCTGGCCCTTTTGTGAGCTCTGCTTTTGCCAGATGACTTCCATCTTACCCTCTTACCATCTTAGCCTCTCATTTTTGCATATCCCAAACCCCCTTCCAAACATCCAGCAGCTGCTTGTAAAGAAGAAGTCCTAGAACAAAAAGCCAGTGCTGCCTTTCATAGCCCCTTTGCTGTCTATGAAGTAGAGGAAAGAAGCTAGTGAGACGCACTTTCTTTCTCAACTCCATAGAGCGCATCCTTCTCTCAAGGTGGCAGAGTCCTTGGCGGAAGTGAAGCATCTGCAGCTGCAGTTCAGACTGAGAGATGTGCCAGGACAGGAAACATTTGCTGACCTTCCCTGTTCCCTGTGCAACATGATTCTCGCATCCCAGTCACTTTCACATACCTTCGGTATCCCTGAGTCCAAGCAGCTAAAGCTCACAGAGACAGAAGTGTCAGGAAGGAAAACGTTGCAAAAGCACCCCCTTCTCTTATCAGCATATAAATTGTGCACAACAGGCTGCGGCACCGAACCTTCCTTCTCAGATAGACATGCCATCACACTTTTCACTCTTGCAGCTCGGTTGAAAAGCTCCAGCAGCTGCTCCCGCAATAGCAAAAGGTTCTAGAAGTGAAAGCCAGTTTGGGGCTGCACCTTCTCCTTGCCGCATGTAAGCCACACCAAACTCCCTGATGCACTCTGTCCTCCCCTTCTCAAAGGAGTAGACGGTGGCATCAGGACACACCTGTGTCCCAGCAGCTGGGTGCCCAGCCGGGAGCAGGAGCAGGGCTGGGGCTGCTCCCAAAGTTGCCCCGCCCCAATGCCAGAGCCGGACATATGCTGAGGGGGGGCTGGATCAGGCTTTATTGTCCAGCTGCATGCCAGGAGTGAGCACAAAATCTACCTGCATTCTCTGCAGCATGCCATCCTGGAGCAGAGCCATTGCCAAAGGAAGCCGTGAGCCCGTGCCAAGCCAGTGCCGGAGTGGGATCCTAGCAGCACCTGTGGAAGCCGGGAGAGAGGAGCCCACCTGGAGCAGGTTCGTGCAGGATTAATCATCCCGTGGCTTCCCACCAGGGTCCTGTTGCTTCCAAAAGGCCCCACAGTGTCACTGTGGCCCCTCGGTTCCACCAGGTTCCATAGCGTCACTGTGGTGCCCAGGGTTCCGTCAGCTTCGCCAGCATCCCCACGGTCTGCAGAGCTCCCCGAGCTTCTGTGGTGTCACAGTGGAGGCAGGGTTGCATCAGGTTCCATAGCATCAGCACGGTCTCCAGGGCTCCCAGAGGTTCTGTGGTGTCACAGTGGAGGCAGGGTTGCATCAGGTTCCATAGCATCACCACAGTCTCCAGGGCTCCCTGAGCTTCTGTGGTGTCACAGTGGAGGCAGGGTTGCATCAGGTTCCATAGCATCAGCACGGTCTCCAGGGCTCCCAGAGGTTCTGTGGTGTCACAGAGGAGGCAGGGTTGCATCAGGTTCCATAGCATCAGCACGGTCTCCAGGGCTCCCCTGAGCTTCTGTGGTGGTGTCACAGAGGAGCCAGGCTTCCTTGTAGTTCCCCAGCATCACAAAGGCTCTCCTGGGAGCCACGGGTCACAAAGCACCGTGGGCTCTGTGCAGCCCCGCTGTGTCACAATGGCCGCTGGCTTCCACGAGCCCCCGCAGTGTCCCAGTGGGCCCCGTAGCTTTAGGAGTGGGTGGCTGGGAGTTGGTGCCAGCGGCTGGGGGAGCAGCAGCAGGGACTGTGTGTGGACAGTGCCATGGCCACTTGTGTGGCCACTGGTGTCTCTGTGCCAGGCACAGCCGTGGTGTGTAACACCGGCTCTGGGTCCTTTGGCTGTGCAGGTGGCAGTCACGGCCTGGAGCAGGGCTGCTCCCGGGGGACAGCCTGGGGCAGGAGGCTGCTGGAGATTCATTCCCCACACTCCTTGTCATGAGGTGCTCAGAGTGATTGGAAAGGCTGTTGGCAGCAGGCAGTTCTCTGGGTTCAAGCTGTGGAGCTGTCAGCGGGAATGCAAAGGCCAAGCTGGTGAGCCTTTTGTCCTGGTGCCTTTAGTGTGTGAGCAGTCCCTGGTGCCGTTGTCTTTGGATCCTGAGTGTGGGAGAGGCAAGGCTTAGGATGGTGCGTAGAGCTGAGAAGGAAAGTGCCGAGAGCAGCGTGTGTGCTGCTGCTTTGAGGGGTGCAGTTGAAGTTGTAGGCAGCAAGAGCTTTCTCAGCTGGCCCTTTTGTGAGCTCTGCTTTTGCCAGATGACTTCCATCTTACCTTCTTACCATCTTAGCCTCTCATTTTTGCATATCCCAAACCCCCTTCCAAACATCCAGCAGCTGCTTGTAAAGAAGAAGTCCTAGAACAAAAAGCCAGTGCTGCCTTTCATAGCCCCTTTGCTGTCTATGAAGTAGAGGAAAGAAGCTAGTGAGACGCACTTTCTTTCTCAACTCCATAGAGCGCATCCTTCTCTCAAGGTGGCAGAGTCCTTGGCGGAAGTGAAGCATCTGCAGCTGCAGTTCAGACTGAGAGATGTGCCAGGACAGGAAACATTTGCTGACCTTCCCTGTTCCCTGTGCACTATGATTCTCGCATCCCAGTCACTTTCACATACCTTCGGTATCCCTGAGTCCAAGCAGCTAAAGCTCACAGAGACAGAAGTGTCAGGAAGGAAAACGTTCCAAAAGCACCCCCTTCTCTTATCAGCATATAAATTGTGCACAACAGGCTGCGGCACCGAACCTTCCTTCTCAGATAGACATGCCATCACACTTTTCACTCTTGCAGCTCGGTTGAAAAGCTCCAGCAGCTGCTCCCGCAATAGCAAAAGGTTCTAGAAGTGAAAGCCAGTTTGGGGCTGCACCTTCTCCTTGCCGCATGTAAGCCACACCAAACTCCCTGATGCACTCTGTCCTCCCCTTCTCAAAGGAGTAGACGGTGGCATCAGGACACACCTGTGTCCCAGCAGCTGGGTGCCCAGCCGGGAGCAGGAGCAGGGCTGGGGCTGCTCCCAAAGTTGCCCCGCCCCAATGCCAGAGCCGGACATATGCTGAGGGGGGGCTGGATCAGGCTTTATTGTCCAGCTGCATGCCAGGAGTGAGCACAAAATCTACCTGCATTCTCTGCAGCATGCCATCCTGGAGCAGAGCCATTGCCAAAGGAAGCCGTGAGCCCGTGCCAAGCCAGTGCCGGAGTGGGATCCTAGCAGCACCTGTGGAAGCCGGGAGAGAGGAGCCCACCTGGAGCAGGTTCGTGCAGGATTAATCATCCCGTGGCTTCCCACCAGGGTCCTGTTGCTTCCAAAAGGCCCCACAGTGTCACTGTGGCCCCTCGGTTCCACCAGGTTCCATAGCGTCACTGTGGTGCCCAGGGTTCCGTCAGCTTCGCCAGCATCCCCACGGTCTGCAGAGCTCCCCGAGCTTCTGTGGTGTCACAGTGGAGGCAGGGTTGCATCAGGTTCCATAGCATCAGCATGGTCTCCAGGGCTCCCAGAGGTTCTGTGGTGTCACAGTGGAGGCAGGGTTGCATCAGGTTCCATAGCATCACCACAGTCTCCAGGGCTCCCTGAGCTTCTGTGGTGTCACAGTGGAGGCAGGGTTGCATCAGGTTCCATAGCATCAGCACGGTCTCCAGGGCTCCCAGAGGTTCTGTGGTGTCACAGAGGAGGCAGGGTTGCATCAGGTTCCATAGCATCACCACGGTCTCCAGGGCTCCAAGAGCTTCTGTGGTGTCACAGAGGAGGCAGGGTTGCATCAGGTTCAATAGCATCAGCACGGTCTCCAGGGCTCCCCTGAGCTTCTGTGGTGGTGTCACAGAGGAGCCAGGCTTCCTTGTAGTTCCCCAGCATCACAAAGGCTCTCCTGGGAGCCACGGGTCACAAAGCACCGTGGGCTCTGTGCAGCCCCGCTGTGTCACAATGGCCGCTGGCTTCCACGAGCCCCCGCAGTGTCCCAGTGGGCCCCGTGGCTTTAGGAGTGGGTGGCTGGGAGTTGGTGCCAGCGGCTGGGGGAGCAGCAGCAGGGACTGTGTGTGGACAGTGCCATGGCCACTTGTGTGGCCACTGGTGTCTCTGTGCCAGGCACAGCCGTGGTGTGTAACACCGGCTCTGGGTCCTTTGGCTGTGCAGGTGGCAGTCACGGCCTGGAGCAGGGCTGCTCCCGGGGGACAGCCTGGGGCAGGAGGCTGCTGGAGATTCATTCCCCACACTCCTTGTCATGAGGTGCTCAGAGTGATTGGAAAGGCTGTTGGCAGCAGGCAGTTCTCTGGGTTCAAGCTGTGGAGCTGTCAGCGGGAATGCAAAGGCCAAGCTGCTGAGCCTTTTGTCCTGGTGCCTTTAGTGTGTGAGCAGTCCCTGGTGCCGTTGTCTTTGGATCCTGAGTGTGGGAGAGGCAAGGCTTAGGATGGTGCGTAGAGCTGAGAAGGAAAGTGCCGAGAGCAGCATGTGTGCTGCTGCTTTGAGGGGTGCAGTTGAAGTTGTAGGCAGCAAGAGCTTTCTCAGCTGGCCCTTTTGTGAGCTCTGCTTTTGCCAGATGACTTCCATCTTACCCTCTTACCATCTTAGCCTCTCATTTTTGCATATCCCAAACCCCCTTCCAAACATCCAGCAGCTGCTTGTAAAGAAGAAGTCCTAGAACAAAAAGCCAGTGCTGCCTTTCATAGCCCCTTTGCTGTCTATGAAGTAGAGGAAAGAAGCTAGTGAGACGCACTTTCTTTCTCAACTCCATAGAGCGCATCCTTCTCTCAAGGTGGCAGAGTCCTTGGCGGAAGTGAAGCATCTGCAGCTGCAGTTCAGACTGAGAGATGTGCCAGGACAGGAAACATTTGCTGACCTTCCCTGTTCCCTGTGCAACATGATTCTCGCATCCCAGTCACTTTCACATACCTTCGGTATCCCTGAGTCCAAGCAGCTAAAGCTCACAGAGACAGAAGTGTCAGGAAGGGAAACGTTCCAAAAGCACCCCCTTCTCTTATCAGCATATAAATTGTGCACAACAGGCTGCGGCACCGAACCTTCCTTCTCAGATAGACATGCCATCACACTTTTCACTCTTGCAGCTCGGTTGAAAAGCTCCAGCAGCTGCTCCCGCAATAGCAAAAGGTTCTAGAAGTGAAAGCCAGTTTGGGGCTGCACCTTCTCCTTGCCGCATGTAAGCCACACCAAACTCCCTGATGCACTCTGTCCTCCCCTTCTCAAAGGAGTAGACGGTGGCATCAGGACACACCTGTGTCCCAGCAGCTGGGTGCCCAGCCGGGAGCAGGAGCAGGGCTGGGGCTGCTCCCAAAGTTGCCCCGCCCCAATGCCAGAGCCGGACATATGCTGAGGGGGGGCTGGATCAGGCTTTATTGTCCAGCTGCATGCCAGGAGTGAGCACAAAATCTACCTGCATTCTCTGCAGCATGCCATCCTGGAGCAGAGCCATTGCCAAAGGAAGCCGTGAGCCCGTGCCAAGCCAGTGCCGGAGTGGGATCCTAGCAGCACCTGTGGAAGCCGGGAGAGAGGAGCCCACCTGGAGCAGGTTCGTGCAGGATTAATCATCCCGTGGCTTCCCACCAGGGTCCTGTTGCTTCCAAAAGGCCCCACAGTGTCACTGTGGCCCCTCGGTTCCACCAGGTTCCATAGCGTCACTGTGGTGCCCAGGGTTCCGTCAGCTTCGCCAGCATCCCCACGGTCTGCAGAGCTCCCCGAGCTTCTGTGGTGTCACAGTGGAGGCAGGGTTGCATCAGGTTCCATAGCATCAGCACGGTCTCCAGGGCTCCCAGAGGTTCTGTGGTGTCAAAGTGGAGGCAGGGTTGCATCAGGTTCCATAGCATCACCACAGTCTCCAGGGCTCCCTGAGCTTCTGTGGTGTCACAGTGGAGGCAGGGTTGCATCAGGTTCCATAGCATCAGCACGGTCTCCAGGGCTCCCAGAGGTTCTGTGGTGTCACAGAGGAGGCAGGGTTGCATCAGGTTCCATAGCATCAGCACGGTCTCCAGGGCTCCCCTGAGCTTCTGTGGTGGTGTCACAGAGGAGCCAGGCTTCCTTGTAGTTCCCCAGCATCACAAAGGCTCTCCTGGGAGCCACGGGTCACAAAGCACCGTGGGCTCTGTGCAGCCCCGCTGTGTCACAATGGCCGCTGGCTTCCACGAGCCCCCGCAGTGTCCCAGTGGGCCCCGTAGCTTTAGGAGTGGGTGGCTGGGAGTTGGTGCCAGCGGCTGGGGGAGCAGCAGCAGGGACTGTGTGTGGACAGTGCCATGGCCACTTGTGTGGCCACTGGTGTCTCTGTGCCAGGCACAGCCGTGGTGTGTAACACCGGCTCTGGGTCCTTTGGCTGTGCAGGTGGCAGTCACGGCCTGGAGCAGGGCTGCTCCCGGGGGACAGCCTGGGGCAGGAGGCTGCTGGAGATTCATTCCCCACACTCCTTGTCATGAGGTGCTCAGAGTGATTGGAAAGGCTGTTGGCAGCAGGCAGTTCTCTGGGTTCAAGCTGTGGAGCTGTCAGCGGGAATGCAAAGGCCAAGCTGGTGAGCCTTTTGTCCTGGTGCCTTTAGTGTGTGAGCAGTCCCTGGTGCCGTTGTCTTTGGATCCTGAGTGTGGGAGAGGCAAGGCTTAGGATGGTGCGTAGAGCTGAGAAGGAAAGTGCCGAGAGCAGCGTGTGTGCTGCTGCTTTGAGGGGTGCAGTTGAAGTTGTAGGCAGCAAGAGCTTTCTCAGCTGGCCCTTTTGTGAGCTCTGCTTTTGCCAGATGACTTCCATCTTACCCTCTTACCATCTTAGCCTCTCATTTTTGCATATCCCAAACCCCCTTCCAAACATCCAGCAGCTGCTTGTAAAGAAGAAGTCCTAGAACAAAAAGCCAGTGCTGCCTTTCATAGCCCCTTTGCTGTCTATGAAGTAGAGGAAAGAAGCTAGTGAGACGCACTTTCTTTCTCAACTCCATAGAGCGCATCCTTCTCTCAAGGTGGCAGAGTCCTTGGCGGAAGTGAAGCATCTGCAGCTGCAGTTCAGACTGAGAGATGTGCCAGGACAGGAAACATTTGCTGACCTTCCCTGTTCCCTGTGCAACATGATTCTCGCATCCCAGTCACTTTCACATACCTTCGGTATCCCTGAGTCCAAGCAGCTAAAGCTCACAGAGACAGAAGTGTCAGGAAGGAAAACGTTGCAAAAGCACCCCCTTCTCTTATCAGCATATAAATTGTGCACAACAGGCTGCGGCACCGAACCTTCCTTCTCAGATAGACATGCCATCACACTTTTCACTCTTGCAGCTCGGTTGAAAAGCTCCAGCAGCTGCTCCCGCAATAGCAAAAGGTTCTAGAAGTGAAAGCCAGTTTGGGGCTGCACCTTCTCCTTGCCGCATGTAAGCCACACCAAACTCCCTGATGCACTCTGTCCTCCCCTTCTCAAAGGAGTAGACGGTGGCATCAGGACACACCTGTGTCCCAGCAGCTGGGTGCCCAGCCGGGAGCAGGAGCAGGGCTGGGGCTGCTCCCAAAGTTGCCCCGCCCCAATGCCAGAGCCGGACATATGCTGAGGGGGGGCTGGATCAGGCTTTATTGTCCAGCTGCATGCCAGGAGTGAGCACAAAATCTACCTGCATTCTCTGCAGCATGCCATCCTGGAGCAGAGCCATTGCCAAAGGAAGCCGTGAGCCCGTGCCAAGCCAGTGCCGGAGTGGGATCCTAGCAGCACCTGTGGAAGCCGGGAGAGAGGAGCCCACCTGGAGCAGGTTCGTGCAGGATTAATCATCCCGTGGCTTCCCACCAGGGTCCTGTTGCTTCCAAAAGGCCCCACAGTGTCACTGTGGCCCCTCGGTTCCACCAGGTTCCATAGCGTCACTGTGGTGCCCAGGGTTCCGTCAGCTTCGCCAGCATCCCCACGGTCTGCAGAGCTCCCCGAGCTTCTGTGGTGTCACAGTGGAGGCAGGGTTGCATCAGGTTCCATAGCATCAGCACGGTCTCCAGGGCTCCCAGAGGTTCTGTGGTGTCACAGTGGAGGCAGGGTTGCATCAGGTTCCATAGCATCACCACAGTCTCCAGGGCTCCCTGAGCTTCTGTGGTGTCACAGTGGAGGCAGGGTTGCATCAGGTTCCATAGCATCAGCACGGTCTCCAGGGCTCCCAGAGGTTCTGTGGTGTCACAGAGGAGGCAGGGTTGCATCAGGTTCCATAGCATCACCACGGTCTCCAGGGCTCCAAGAGCTTCTGTGGTGTCACAGAGGAGGCAGGGTTGCATCAGGTTCAATAGCATCAGCACGGTCTCCAGGGCTCCCCTGAGCTTCGTTGGTGGTGTCACAGAGGAGCCAGGCTTCCTTGTAGTTCCCCAGCATCACAAATGTCGAAATTGATGGCGATGATGGTGATGAGGGTGTGGGTTCGGTCGGGCCCGGCTGGAGATGGACGGCGACGAGAGATCTCTATAAGCAGGTCTTTGGAGCATGCAGTTTATTGCAGAGGGCGTGGGTACAGGGGCACTGCTTTGAGCTGCCAGCTGCAGCTCCAAGCAGGCCCAAGGTGTAAGAGAGGGAGAGAGAGTGAGCGAGAGAGCTAGAGCAAGAGGCTGAGAGCTAAGAGTGTAAAGAGCAAGAGAGACAAACTAAGAGGAGAGCTGAATTAAGAGGAAGAAGAAGAGCAAGAGAGTTACTAAGAGAGCTACTAAGAGGAGAAGAGCATTACTAAGAGAGCTACTAAGAGAGTTACTAAGAGCGTTACTAAGAGGAGAAGAGCATTACTAAGAGGAGAGGAGTTAAGAGAGCGAGGAGCTTGTTACAATACAATAAATCATCTTCTGTAGTGAATATTCTAATTCTCAGTAGCCAATCTAATACAAGGTACAAATCCTATAGCATTTACATACAGCCTATAAGAGTTCTTACATTACCATAGAGTGTTACATTTTAACTTCTAAAAACTACTCTTTGGACCCCTTCTGCTGAGCTAGTAGGGTCTGCTCTGACCCTTGGACCTGTCTGCAAGCAGAGGGTATTGTTCAATCAAGAGGGGATTACCTTCAGCCGGCTATACCATTGTTTTCCAGTTGTTCAGTAACTAAGACTCTATATCTCAAAGATGGCCTTCATTTCGATGTCGCTCACAGTTTTCATATTCCCAGAATCTTTTGTTAGGCAATCATATTTATAAGGCTTTCCTGTTTCATCTTCCCCAACATCTCCCCCGTTCTGATGAACAACTAAGATATTAGATACAGTCCTACTCGTTATTTTTTGCACACACTGAAGCATACAAGGTACTGCTACTAAAACTATAATTATTACTACTAGAATAATCAAGCCTATTTTACAGAGTTCCCTTAGCCAAGGTGCAAAGCTCCAATCATCAAACAAACTGTCCAGCCAAGACGGGTCATCTGTTCTAATTTGGTTAGCTAGATCCTTTAGGTTTTGTAGCTGTTTGTGAATGGAAACAGAATGATCGGATAAGTTTATACAGCATAATCCTTCAAAATCTTCACAGCTGTGCCCATGTGCTAATAAAAGATAATCAACGGCAGCTCTATTTTGTAAAGTGGCATGTCTGACTGCCTCTTCATCGGTTAACAGATCACTGATCATAGTAGAGGTGGCATTTACCTCCTTGCTGAGCCAACATCCCAACTTGTTTAACTGTTTTAAAGCAATTGAGGAGCTTAACTGAGGTAGAAAAATGCTTGCAACAATTGATTTTCCAGAGTTCCAAGGGTGGAAGTCACTATCACAGTCACTATCGTACTGATGTCCCCAGGAAGATCTGATCTTTCTGCTTTTCTTTTTGATTACCTCTTTGACACTGGGAGCAATAATTGTAAGTTGTCCCAGAGCACAAGGGCCACCATCTATTTTTGAAGGTATACCTTGCCAGGCCCTGTCTCCACAGATGAGCCAAATTCCTCTGGGGAATCGAATAGGAAGTTTGCTAAAACGATCTGCATGAGGTTCGTCATATATAAGAAGCTTAACTTGACTACACCAAGAAGTTACATTGCTATAAGCTGGGTGATATGGGGTAACATTTAAATGGGGACCGTTTTCTCCTTGAAAGTGAAAGAAATAGCAGGTATCCATAGTTAACGAACCTAGGATTTCTAGCTCTTGAAGGTCAGATTTATCAATTTTAGAATTATCAATATAAGTTTGGTGTCTATGGCTGGGAGTTGGAGATACATGATGATCGTCATATGGCCAATACTTATCAAGAGTAATATTATCAAAACCTTCTGGAAGAGGTACTCCAACTAAACAGGTTGAAAAAGGTTTGTCAGGGCTTGTGTCAGATAGACAGATGGTATCGGAGCCTGCGGATTTGGCTAAAGCAACCCAGACATTTGTCTTTGGTTGATTCACAGGTAAAGCTTCACTACAAAAACTAAAACAAAAGAATAAAAGCAACATGCACGCGCGCAAATGAGAAAACTCCATTCTTTTCTTGAGCTGTTTTTGGCAGATCACTTTCTTCTGGTGATTCTGCGCAGTTCAGGTCTGGGTGCTTGCTTCCTGGCTTCCACTTGCAGAGTCACTGGCTGGTGTGGTGGCATCAGCAGGCTTTGATGCGAGGTATGGCTTCACGTTTTTTGCTGGAACCCACTTGATTCCTTCACCTGTGGAAACACATGCAAACCCCTTCCCCCACATTATAAGATTGTATGGTCCTTCTATTTTTCCTGAGTCTAGATTTTTAATCAAAACTGGGGGGCGCTCTTTCAGTTTTGCTTTTTTGTTGTTCAAAAAATGTCTATAAATGGGGGGATCAGGCTCTTCTGCAGAGCTATTCAAAAAATTGTAAACATACAAAGCCTTGTTCAACCTCCTTTGAGGTGTATCCTGGACTTCTCCCCCTCTCTGTTGATCTAAAATGCGTTTTAGGGTTTGATGTGTTCTTTTTAGGGTACTTTTTAGCAGTTGTTTAAGATACGGTGAGCAAATACCACTATCTCTTACAGCCCTTCTTAGTTCTTTAATTTCGTGAGTGGGGATGGGAACCCACGTTTTGGGACTGTCAGGCTGTTGGCTAGCTATCACAGGCTTAGCTAATAGACTTTCATCTTTACAGCTTTGGAGTCTTATTTCATGCCAATCTGTTAATTGAGAATAATCTGAGCACTTTGGAGGATTTTTTGATTCAGAAAGTAGCGCTAACAAACTCTCAGAACTCGTTTTCTCCTTATGGGTTGCAAGATCCCAGCCGCTCGCTGGCGGGACTCTGGGGCTCATTGCAAACAAATCTGGCTGCTTTTCAGGGTTTCCTGGTGTTAGATTTAAAGCATCAGCTCGGGCAGAGCGGCTCTCCGTCTTCCCTGCCACTGGAGCTGCACCACTGCCCTCCGTTCCCCCCCTGTTTGCGGCTTGTGAGGCGAGGCTGAGCTGCGCGGAGGGATGTTGCTGGGCGGCGGTAGCCGAGGGATACAGCTGTGCGGTGCCGGAGGGCCCCGGCGGGGGCGGCGATGGCACTGCCGATCTCCGCGGTGGCGGGCGAGGAGGCGGGGGGGCCGCGAGCAACCGGCTCCGCGGCAGCGGGCGAGGGGGTGCGGGTGGCTCTATTGAAGGCGAGGTGAAAGCCGTGGGGGGCGGTGGCGGAGCTAGTTCCGTGAGCAGTGCTGTGGTTGGAGAAGTGTGAGCGTGCGTGGGTTACGCCATCAGGTCAACGTGGCGGACTGTGATGGCCGCTGTCTGTGTGTCGGGGAGAGCGGGAGGTGGCAGGGCTGTCCCGTCGGCAGGAGACGATCCCGGGGCTGCGGGAGGCGGGAGGGCCGGCGTGGAGGCGGCGGGAGTATGTTGCGGTGGGGCCATGGCGAACGGTGGGCCAGTCGGCGGCTGGACCGCGGCGTGCTGCCGCTGGGAGTTTGCAGGCTGGGCTGGTGTGGCTGCCGGCGCGGCGGTGCCAGGAGACGGGGCTGGAGCAGCGGCAGGCACGGGAGAGGCAGCAGCCATCTGTGTAGGCGCTGCAGCGCCGGCACCAGGTGGCTGGCGGGGCTGGGGCGCTCCGTGTCCCACGGACGCGGACGGGACGTTGACCACCACCGGCGCCGTGTCGGTGGCGGCGAGGGGGACCTGGGGGGCTGGAAGAAGGGTCGCCGCCTGGCTTTGCGGGGGGCCGGCTATGATGGTGGCTACAGCCATAACAGGCGCGGCTAGGGGAGCGGTAGGACCCGTAGGTGGCTGGGGAGCAGCCGCTGGCCCCGCGGGGCTATCGGCGGGGGGCGGGGCCGCGAAGGCGCTGGCGGACGGGGTGGGAGGAGCGAGGGACGGGGCCGCGAAGACGCTGGAGCCGAGGGCGGGGACCGCGGGAGCCGGGGCAGCAGGGAGGAACGGGATGGGGGGGGCGGGGATGGGGGGAGCGGTGGAGGGGGTCGTAGGGTCCGGTGGGACAGGGGTGACGGCTGCCAGGACAGCGGGGGCGGGGGGCGGGGCGGCACGAGTCAGTCGGACCGCGGCTACCGGAGCCGCGAGAGGCGGGACAGCAGGGACTAACGGGACCGTGGGGGTGGAGATGACGGGGGCGGTGGGGGGGGCGGTGGAGTCCGGTGGGGCAGGGGTGACCGGTGCAGGGACCGCGGGGGGGTGGGGCGGGGCGGCACGAGACAGCTGGACCGCGGGTACCGGAGCCGTGAGGTCCGGCGGCGGGGCGGGGGCCGTGCCCGGTTGCAGGCTCGCGGCGGCAAGGGGCGGGCTCGCAGCAGGAGCGGGACCCGGCGAGGTGGCTGCTGCGGGCGGCGCCTTCACAGCAAACAGCTCCACGAGCGCTCTGCAAGCCGGGACCAGCTCCGCGGCAGCCCAATCCCGGCGGGAGATATTATTAAAGAGTTTAACCCGAACTGTGTCCCAGAAGTCTCTTGTAAAGACGGCTGAACGGTCAGCATTTGGGAAATTAATCAGAGTCCATTCTAAGAGGTTTTTTAGCTCCTGTTTAGGTAATTGACTTGGACCGGAGCTTAGTAAGTACTTAAGTTGTTTATAGAGATGTCTGTCATGGGCAGAGTGAGTTTGTCCCATTATTGACCAGTATGATACTCACCTAGATGTCGCAGGGGGCAGGGTCCTTAATCAGAAGTCCGTCGTGGGGGGCTGGCCAGGCTCTCCACACGGCGCTCAGGACGCTGCTGTCGGGTCCCTCCTCAGAGCTCCGGTTTCAGGCGTCGCTTGGCAACGGCTTTCCGTGCTCGGGACCTCGCAGGTGTCTCCACTCAGAGCTCCAGCGCGGGCGGTGCTGAGCAATACCCGCCTGTGCTCGGGCGCGCGGCTGGATCCCTCCTAAGAGCTCCGGTCTGCACTGCTTAGCAGCGTGTCCGTGCTCGAGGGGTACCACGGCAAACTTCCTCAAAGAGCTCCAGGTAACCGCTGCGCAGCAGTGGCCGTCTGTGCTCGAGGACTGCCAGGCAATTTCCTCCCTCCGAGAGCTCCAGGTAATTGCTACGAAGTAACGGCTCCCCGTGCTCGAGGGCTGCCTCAGCAGAGTTATAGAGCTCCGGCTTTTACGCTGCGCAGCAACGGTATGCCGTGCTCACGACACGTTCCAGGTGGCTATAACTGGTCTTTTAGTTACCGTCCATGGCGAAGTCTCTCACAGGTGGAAGAAGCTGAATCAGGCCTTCACTCACGTTTGGGCGCCAGTTTGTCGAAATTGATGGCGATGATGGTGATGAGGGTGTGGGTTCGGTCGGGCCGGCTGGAGATGGACGGCGACGAGAGATCTCTATAAGCAGGTCTTTGGAGCATGCAGTTTATTGCAGAGGGCGTGGGTACAGGGGCACTGCTTAGAGCTGCCAGCTGCAGCTCCAAGCAGGCCCAAGGTGTAAGAGAGGGAGAGAGAGTGAGCGAGAGAGCTAGAGCAAGAGGCTGAGAGCTAAGAGTGTAAAGAGCAAGAGAGACAAACTAAGAGGAGAGCTGAATTAAGAGGAAGAAGAAGAGCAAGAGAGTTACTAAGAGAGCTACTAAGAGGAGAAGAGCATTACTAAGAGAGCTACTAAGAGAGTTACTAAGAGCGTTACTAAGAGGAGAAGAGCATTACTAAGAGGAGAGGAGTTAAGAGAGCGAGGAGCTTGTTACAATACAATAAATCATCTTCTGTAGTGAATATTCTAATTCTCAGTAGCCAATCTAATACAAGGTACAAATCCTATAGCATTTACATACAGCCTATAAGAGTTCTTACATTACCATAGAGTGTTACATTTTAACTTCTAAAAACTACTCTTTGGACCCCTTCTGCTGAGCTAGTAGGGTCTGCTCTGACCCTTGGACCTGTCTGCAAGCAGAGGGTATTGTTCAATCAAGAGGGGATTACCTTCAGCCGGCTATACCATTGTTTTCCAGTTGTTCAGTAACTAAGACTCTATATCTCAAAGATGGCCTTCATTTCGATGTCGCTCACAGTTTTCATATTCCCAGAATCTTTTGTTAGGCAATCATATTTATAAGGCTTTCCTGTTTCATCTTCCCCAACAACAAAGGCTCTCCTGGGAGCCACGGGTCACAAAGCACCGTGGGCTCTGTGCAGCCCCGCTGTGTCACAATGGCCGCTGGCTTCCACGAGCCCCCGCAGTGTCCCAGTGGGCCCCGTGGCTTTAGGAGTGGGTGGCTGGGAGTTGGTGCCAGCGGCTGGGGGAGCAGCAGCAGGGACTGTGTGTGGACAGTGCCATGGCCACTTGTGTGGCCACTGGTGTCTCTGTGCCAGGCACAGCCGTGGTGTGTAACACCGGTTCTGGGTCCTTTGGCTGTGCAGGTGGCAGTCACGGCCTGGAGCAGGGCTGCTCCCGGGGGACAGCCTGGGGCAGGAGGCTGCTGGAGATTCATTCCCCACACTCCTTGTCATGAGGTGCTCAGAGTGATTGGAAAGGCTGTTGGCAGCAGGCAGTTCTCTGGGTTCAAGCTGTGGAGCTGTCAGCGGGAATGCAAAGGCCAAGCTGGTGAGCCTTTTGTCCTGGTGCCTTTAGTGTGTGAGCAGTCTCTGGTGCCGTTGTCTTTGGATCCTGAGTGTGGGAGAGGCAAGGCTTAGGATGGTGCGTAGAGCTGAGAAGGAAAGTGCCGAGAGCAGCGTGTGTGCTGCTGCTTTGAGGGGTGCAGTTGAAGTTGTAGGCAGCAAGAGCTTTCTCAGCTGGCCCTTTTGTGAGCTCTGCTTTTGCCAGATGACTTCCATCTTACCCTCTTACCATCTTAGCCTCTCATTTTTGCATATCCCAAACCCCCTTCCAAACATCCAGCAGCTGCTTGTAAAGAAGAAGTCCTAGAACAAAAAGCCAGTGCTGCCTTTCATAGCCCCTTTGCTGTCTATGAAGTAGAGGAAAGAAGCTAGTGAGACGCACTTTCTTTCTCAACTCCATAGAGCGCATCCTTCTCTCAAGGTGGCAGAGTCCTTGGCGGAAGTGAAGCATCTGCAGCTGCAGTTCAGACTGAGAGATGTGCCAGGACAGGAAACATTTGCTGACCTTCCCTGTTCCCTGTGCAACATGATTCTCGCATCCCAGTCACTTTCACATACCTTCGGTATCCCTGAGTCCAAGCAGCTAAAGCTCACAGAGACAGAAGTGTCAGGAAGGAAAACGTTGCAAAAGCACCCCCTTCTCTTATCAGCATATAAATTGTGCACAACAGGCTGCGGCACCGAACCTTCCTTCTCAGATAGACATGCCATCACACTTTTCACTCTTGCAGCTCGGTTGAAAAGCTCCAGCAGCTGCTCCCGCAATAGCAAAAGGTTCTAGAAGTGAAAGCCAGTTTGGGGCTGCACCTTCTCCTTGCCGCATGTAAGCCACACCAAACTCCCTGATGCACTCTGTCCTCCCCTTCTCAAAGGAGTAGACGGTGGCATCAGGACACACCTGTGTCCCAGCAGCTGGGTGCCCAGCCGGGAGCAGGAGCAGGGCTGGGGCTGCTCCCAAAGTTGCCCCGCCCCAATGCCAGAGCCGGACATATGCTGAGGGGGGGCTGGATCAGGCTTTATTGTCCAGCTGCATGCCAGGAGTGAGCACAAAATCTACCTGCATTCTCTGCAGCATGCCATCCTGGAGCAGAGCCATTGCCAAAGGAAGCCGTGAGCCCGTGCCAAGCCAGTGCCGGAGTGGGATCCTAGCAGCACCTGTGGAAGCCGGGAGAGAGGAGCCCACCTGGAGCAGGTTCGTGCAGGATTAATCATCCCGTGGCTTCCCACCAGGGTCCTGTTGCTTCCAAAAGGCCCCACAGTGTCACTGTGGCCCCTCGGTTCCACCAGGTTCCATAGCGTCACTGTGGTGCCCAGGGTTCCGTCAGCTTCGCCAGCATCCCCACGGTCTGCAGAGCTCCCCGAGCTTCTGTGGTGTCACAGTGGAGGCAGGGTTGCATCAGGTTCCATAGCATCACCACAGTCTCCAGGGCTCCCTGAGCTTCTGTGGTGTCACAGAGGAGGCAGGGTTGCATCAGGTTCCATAGCATCAGCACGGTCTCCAGGGCTCCCAGAGCTTCTGTGGTGTCACAGTGGAGGCAGGGTTGCATCAGGTTCCATAGCATCACCACGGTCTCCAGGGCTCCAAGAGCTTCTGTGGTGTCACAGAGGAGGCAGGGTTGCATCAGGTTCAATAGCATCAGCACGGTCTCCAGGGCTCCCCTGAGCTTCTGTGGTGGTGTCACAGAGGAGCCAGGCTTCCTTGTAGTTCCCCAGCATCACAAAGGCTCTCCTGGGAGCCACGGGTCACAAAGCACCGTGGGCTCTGTGCAGCCCCGCTGTGTCACAATGGCCGCTGGCTTCCACGAGCCCCCGCAGTGTCCCAGTGGGCCCCGTGGCTTTAGGAGTGGGTGGCTGGGAGTTGGTGCCAGCGGCTGGGGGAGCAGCAGCAGGGACTGTGTGTGGACAGTGCCATGGCCACTTGTGTGGCCACTGGTGTCTCTGTGCCAGGCACAGCCGTGGTGTGTAACACCGGCTCTGGGTCCTTTGGCTGTGCAGGTGGCAGTCACGGCCTGGAGCAGGGCTGCTCCCGGGGGACAGCCTGGGGCAGGAGGCTGCTGGAGATTCATTCCCCACACTCCTTGTCATGAGGTGCTCAGAGTGATTGGAAAGGCTGTTGGCAGCAGGCAGTTCTCTGGGTTCAAGCTGTGGAGCTGTCAGCGGGAATGCAAAGGCCAAGCTGGTGAGCCTTTTGTCCTGGTGCCTTTAGTGTGTGAGCAGTCCCTGGTGCCGTTGTCTTTGGATCCTGAGTGTGGGAGAGGCAAGGCTTAGGATGGTGCGTAGAGCTGAGAAGGAAAGTGCCGAGAGCAGCGTGTGTGCTGCTGCTTTGAGGGGTGCAGTTGAAGTTGTAGGCAGCAAGAGCTTTCTCAGCTGGCCCTTTTGTGAGCTCTGCTTTTGCCAGATGACTTCCATCTTACCCTCTTACCATCTTAGCCTCTCATTTTTGCATATCCCAAACCCCCTTCCAAACATCCAGCAGCTGCTTGTAAAGAAGAAGTCCTAGAACAAAAAGCCAGTGCTGCCTTTCATAGCCCCTTTGCTGTCTATGAAGTAGAGGAAAGAAGCTAGTGAGACGCACTTTCTTTCTCAACTCCATAGAGCGCATCCTTCTCTCAAGGTGGCAGAGTCCTTGGCGGAAGTGAAGCATCTGCAGCTGCAGTTCAGACTGAGAGATGTGCCAGGACAGGAAACATTTGCTGACCTTCCCTGTTCCCTGTGCAACATGATTCTCGCATCCCAGTCACTTTCACATACCTTCGGTATCCCTGAGTCCAAGCAGCTAAAGCTCACAGAGACAGAAGTGTCAGGAAGGAAAACGTTGCAAAAGCACCCCCTTCTCTTATCAGCATATAAATTGTGCACAACAGGCTGCGGCACCGAACCTTCCTTCTCAGATAGACATGCCATCACACTTTTCACTCTTGCAGCTCGGTTGAAAAGCTCCAGCAGCTGCTCCCGCAATAGCAAAAGGTTCTAGAAGTGAAAGCCAGTTTGGGGCTGCACCTTCTCCTTGCCGCATGTAAGCCACACCAAACTCCCTGATGCACTCTGTCCTCCCCTTCTCAAAGGAGTAGACGGTGGCATCAGGACACACCTGTGTCCCAGCAGCTGGGTGCCCAGCCGGGAGCAGGAGCAGGGCTGGGGCTGCTCCCAAAGTTGCCCCGCCCCAATGCCAGAGCCGGACATATGCTGAGGGGGGGCTGGATCAGGCTTTATTGTCCAGCTGCATGCCAGGAGTGAGCACAAAATCTACCTGCATTCTCTGCAGCATGCCATCCTGGAGCAGAGCCATTGCCAAAGGAAGCCGTGAGCCCGTGCCAAGCCAGTGCCGGAGTGGGATCCTAGCAGCACCTGTGGAAGCCGGGAGAGAGGAGCCCACCTGGAGCAGGTTCGTGCAGGATTAATCATCCCGTGGCTTCCCACCAGGGTCCTGTTGCTTCCAAAAGGCCCCACAGTGTCACTGTGGCCCCTCGGTTCCACCAGGTTCCATAGCGTCACTGTGGTGCCCAGGGTTCCGTCAGCTTCGCCAGCATCCCCACGGTCTGCAGAGCTCCCCGAGCTTCTGTGGTGTCACAGTGGAGGCAGGGTTGCATCAGGTTCCATAGCATCACCACAGTCTCCAGGGCTCCCTGAGCTTCTGTGGTGTCACAGAGGAGGCAGGGTTGCATCAGGTTCCATAGCATCAGCACGGTCTCCAGGGCTCCCAGAGCTTCTGTGGTGTCACAGTGGAGGCAGGGTTGCATCAGGTTCCATAGCATCACCACGGTCTCCAGGGCTCCAAGAGCTTCTGTGGTGTCACAGAGGAGGCAGGGTTGCATCAGGTTCAATAGCATCAGCACGGTCTCCAGGGCTCCCCTGAGCTTCTGTGGTGGTGTCACAGAGGAGCCAGGCTTCCTTGTAGTTCCCCAGCATCACAAAGGCTCTCCTGGGAGCCACGGGTCACAAAGCACCGTGGGCTCTGTGCAGCCCCGCTGTGTCACAATGGCCGCTGGCTTCCACGAGCCCCCGCAGTGTCCCAGTGGGCCCCGTGGCTTTAGGAGTGGGTGGCTGGGAGTTGGTGCCAGCGGCTGGGGGAGCAGCAGCAGGGACTGTGTGTGGACAGTGCCATGGCCACTTGTGTGGCCACTGGTGTCTCTGTGCCAGGCACAGCCGTGGTGTGTAACACCGGCTCTGGGTCCTTTGGCTGTGCAGGTGGCAGTCACGGCCTGGAGCAGGGCTGCTCCCGGGGGACAGCCTGGGGCAGGAGGCTGCTGGAGATTCATTCCCCACACTCCTTGTCATGAGGTGCTCAGAGTGATTGGAAAGGCTGTTGGCAGCAGGCAGTTCTCTGGGTTCAAGCTGTGGAGCTGTCAGCGGGAATGCAAAGGCCAAGCTGGTGAGCCTTTTGTCCTGGTGCCTTTAGTGTGTGAGCAGTCCCTGGTGCCGTTGTCTTTGGATCCTGAGTGTGGGAGAGGCAAGGCTTAGGATGGTGCGTAGAGCTGAGAAGGAAAGTGCCGAGAGCAGCGTGTGTGCTGCTGCTTTGAGGGGTGCAGTTGAAGTTGTAGGCAGCAAGAGCTTTCTCAGCTGGCCCTTTTGTGAGCTCTGCTTTTGCCAGATGACTTCCATCTTACCCTCTTACCATCTTAGCCTCTCATTTTTGCATATCCCAAACCCCCTTCCAAACATCCAGCAGCTGCTTGTAAAGAAGAAGTCCTAGAACAAAAAGCCAGTGCTGCCTTTCATAGCCCCTTTGCTGTCTATGAAGTAGAGGAAAGAAGCTAGTGAGACGCACTTTCTTTCTCAACTCCATAGAGCGCATCCTTCTCTCAAGGTGGCAGAGTCCTTGGCGGAAGTGAAGCATCTGCAGCTGCAGTTCAGACTGAGAGATGTGCCAGGACAGGAAACATTTGCTGACCTTCCCTGTTCCCTGTGCAACATGATTCTCGCATCCCAGTCACTTTCACATACCTTCGGTATCCCTGAGTCCAAGCAGCTAAAGCTCACAGAGACAGAAGTGTCAGGAAGGAAAACGTTGCAAAAGCACCCCCTTCTCTTATCAGCATATAAATTGTGCACAACAGGCTGCGGCACCGAACCTTCCTTCTCAGATAGACATGCCATCACACTTTTCACTCTTGCAGCTCGGTTGAAAAGCTCCAGCAGCTGCTCCCGCAATAGCAAAAGGTTCTAGAAGTGAAAGCCAGTTTGGGGCTGCACCTTCTCCTTGCCGCATGTAAGCCACACCAAACTCCCTGATGCACTCTGTCCTCCCCTTCTCAAAGGAGTAGACGGTGGCATCAGGACACACCTGTGTCCCAGCAGCTGGGTGCCCAGCCGGGAGCAGGAGCAGGGCTGGGGCTGCTCCCAAAGTTGCCCCGCCCCAATGCCAGAGCCGGACATATGCTGAGGGGGGGCTGGATCAGGCTTTATTGTCCAGCTGCATGCCAGGAGTGAGCACAAAATCTACCTGCATTCTCTGCAGCATGCCATCCTGGAGCAGAGCCATTGCCAAAGGAAGCCGTGAGCCCGTGCCAAGCCAGTGCCGGAGTGGGATCCTAGCAGCACCTGTGGAAGCCGGGAGAGAGGAGCCCACCTGGAGCAGGTTCGTGCAGGATTAATCATCCCGTGGCTTCCCACCAGGGTCCTGTTGCTTCCAAAAGGCCCCACAGTGTCACTGTGGCCCCTCGGTTCCACCAGGTTCCATAGCGTCACTGTGGTGCCCAGGGTTCCGTCAGCTTCGCCAGCATCCCCACGGTCTGCAGAGCTCCCCGAGCTTCTGTGGTGTCACAGTGGAGGCAGGGTTGCATCAGGTTCCATAGCATCACCACAGTCTCCAGGGCTCCCTGAGCTTCTGTGGTGTCACAGAGGAGGCAGGGTTGCATCAGGTTCCATAGCATCAGCACGGTCTCCAGGGCTCCCAGAGCTTCTGTGGTGTCACAGAGGAGGCAGGGTTGCATCAGGTTCCATAGCATCACCACGGTCTCCAGGGCTCCAAGAGCTTCTGTGGTGTCACAGAGGAGGCAGGGTTGCATCAGGTTCAATAGCATCAGCACGGTCTCCAGGGCTCCCCTGAGCTTCTGTGGTGGTGTCACAGAGGAGCCAGGCTTCCTTGTAGTTCCCCAGCATCACAAAGGCTCTCCTGGGAGCCACGGGTCACAAAGCACCGTGGGCTCTGTGCAGCCCCGCTGTGTCACAATGGCCGCTGGCTTCCACGAGCCCCCGCAGTGTCCCAGTGGGCCCCGTGGCTTTAGGAGTGGGTGGCTGGGAGTTGGTGCCAGCGGCTGGGGGAGCAGCAGCAGGGACTGTGTGTGGACAGTGCCATGGCCACTTGTGTGGCCACTGGTGTCTCTGTGCCAGGCACAGCCGTGGTGTGTAACACCGGCTCTGGGTCCTTTGGCTGTGCAGGTGGCAGTCACGGCCTGGAGCAGGGCTGCTCCCGGGGGACAGCCTGGGGCAGGAGGCTGCTGGAGATTCATTCCCCACACTCCTTGTCATGAGGTGCTCAGAGTGATTGGAAAGGCTGTTGGCAGCAGGCAGTTCTCTGGGTTCAAGCTGTGGAGCTGTCAGCGGGAATGCAAAGGCCAAGCTGGTGAGCCTTTTGTCCTGGTGCCTTTAGTGTGTGAGCAGTCCCTGGTGCCGTTGTCTTTGGATCCTGAGTGTGGGAGAGGCAAGGCTTAGGATGGTGCGTAGAGCTGAGAAGGAAAGTGCCGAGAGCAGCGTGTGTGCTGCTGCTTTGAGGGGTGCAGTTGAAGTTGTAGGCAGCAAGAGCTTTCTCAGCTGGCCCTTTTGTGAGCTCTGCTTTTGCCAGATGACTTCCATCTTACCCTCTTACCATCTTAGCCTCTCATTTTTGCATATCCCAAACCCCCTTCCAAACATCCAGCAGCTGCTTGTAAAGAAGAAGTCCTAGAACAAAAAGCCAGTGCTGCCTTTCATAGCCCCTTTGCTGTCTATGAAGTAGAGGAAAGAAGCTAGTGAGACGCACTTTCTTTCTCAACTCCATAGAGCGCATCCTTCTCTCAAGGTGGCAGAGTCCTTGGCGGAAGTGAAGCATCTGCAGCTGCAGTTCAGACTGAGAGATGTGCCAGGACAGGAAACATTTGCTGACCTTCCCTGTTCCCTGTGCAACATGATTCTCGCATCCCAGTCACTTTCACATACCTTCGGTATCCCTGAGTCCAAGCAGCTAAAGCTCACAGAGACAGAAGTGTCAGGAAGGAAAACGTTGCAAAAGCACCCCCTTCTCTTATCAGCATATAAATTGTGCACAACAGGCTGCGGCACCGAACCTTCCTTCTCAGATAGACATGCCATCACACTTTTCACTCTTGCAGCTCGGTTGAAAAGCTCCAGCAGCTGCTCCCGCAATAGCAAAAGGTTCTAGAAGTGAAAGCCAGTTTGGGGCTGCACCTTCTCCTTGCCGCATGTAAGCCACACCAAACTCCCTGATGCACTCTGTCCTCCCCTTCTCAAAGGAGTAGACGGTGGCATCAGGACACACCTGTGTCCCAGCAGCTGGGTGCCCAGCCGGGAGCAGGAGCAGGGCTGGGGCTGCTCCCAAAGTTGCCCCGCCCCAATGCCAGAGCCGGACATATGCTGAGGGGGGGCTGGATCAGGCTTTATTGTCCAGCTGCATGCCAGGAGTGAGCACAAAATCTACCTGCATTCTCTGCAGCATGCCATCCTGGAGCAGAGCCATTGCCAAAGGAAGCCGTGAGCCCGTGCCAAGCCAGTGCCGGAGTGGGATCCTAGCAGCACCTGTGGAAGCTGGGAGAGAGGAGCCCACCTGGAGCAGGTTCGTGCAGGATTAATCATCCCGTGGCTTCCCACCAGGGTCCTGTTGCTTCCAAAAGGCCCCACAGTGTCACTGTGGCCCCTCGGTTCCACCAGGTTCCATAGCGTCACTGTGGTGCCCAGGGTTCCGTCAGCTTCGCCAGCATCCCCACAGTCTGCAGAGCTCCCCGAGCTTCTGTGGTGTCACAGTGGAGGCAGGGTTGCATCAGGTTCCATAGCATCAGCACGGTCTCCAGGGCTCCCAGAGGTTCTGTGGTGTCACAGTGGAGGCAGGGTTGCATCAGGTTCCATAGCATCACCACAGTCTCCAGGGCTCCCTGAGCTTCTGTGGTGTCACAGTGGAGGCAGGGTTGCATCAGGTTCCATAGCATCAGCACAGTCTCCAGGGCTCCCAGAGGTTCTGTGGTGTCACAGAGGAGGCAGGGTTGCATCAGGTTCAATAGCATCAGCACGGTCTCCAGGGCTCCCCTGAGCTTCTGTGGTGGTGTCACAGAGGAGCCAGGCTTCCTTGTAGTTCCCCAGCATCACAAAGGCTCTCCTGGGAGCCACGGGTCACAAAGCACCGTGGGCTCTGTGCAGCCCCGCTGTGTCACATGGGCCGCTGGCTTCCACGAGCCCCCGCAGTGTCCCAGTGGGCCCCGTGGCTTTAGGAGTGGGTGGCTGGGAGTTGGTGCCAGCGGCTGGGGGAGCAGCAGCAGGGACTGTGTGTGGACAGTGCCATGGCCACTTGTGTGGCCACTGGTGTCTCTGTGCCAGGCACAGCCGTGGTGTGTAACACCGGCTCTGGGTCCTTTGGCTGTGCAGGTGGCAGTCACAGCCTGGAGCAGGGCTGCTCCCGGGGGACAGCCTGGGGCAGGAGGCTGCTGGAGATTCATTCCCCACACTCCTTGTCATGAGGTGCTCAGAGTGATTGGAAAGGCTGTTGGCAGCAGGCAGTTCTCTGGGTTCAAGCTGTGGAGCTGTCAGCAGGAATGCAAAGGCCAAGCTGGTGAGCCTTTTGTCCTGGTGCCTTTAGTGTGTGAGCAGTCCCTGGTGCCGTTGTCTTTGGATCCTGAGTGTGGGAGAGGCAAGGCTTAGGATGGTGCGTAGAGCTGAGAAGGAAAGTGCCGAGAGCAGCGTGTGTGCTGCTGCTTTGAGGGGTGCAGTTGAAGTTGTAGGCAGCAAGAGCTTTCTCAGCTGGCCCTTTTGTGAGCTCTGCTTTTGCCAGATGACTTCCATCTTACCCTCTTACCATCTTAGCCTCTCATTTTTGCATATCCCAAACCCCCTTCCAAACATCCAGCAGCTGCTTGTAAAGAAGAAGTCCTAGAACAAAAAGCCAGTGCTGCCTTTCATAGCCCCTTTGCTGTCTATGAAGTAGAGGAAAGAAGCTAGTGAGACGCACTTTCTTTCTCAACTCCATAGAGCGCATCCTTCTCTCAAGGTGGCAGAGTCCTTGGCGGAAGTGAAGCATCTGCAGCTGCAGTTCAGACTGAGAGATGTGCCAGGACAGGAAACATTTGCTGACCTTCCCTGTTCCCTGTGCAACATGATTCTCGCATCCCAGTCACTTTCACATACCTTCGGTATCCCTGAGTCCAAGCAGCTAAAGCTCACAGAGACAGAAGTGTCAGGAAGGAAAACGTTGCAAAAGCACCCCCTTCTCTTATCAGCATATAAATTGTGCACAACAGGCTGCGGCACCGAACCTTCCTTCTCAGATAGACATGCCATCACACTTTTCACTCTTGCAGCTCGGTTGAAAAGCTCCAGCAGCTGCTCCCGCAATAGCAAAAGGTTCTAGAAGTGAAAGCCAGTTTGGGGCTGCACCTTCTCCTTGCCGCATGTAAGCCACACCAAACTCCCTGATGCACTCTGTCCTCCCCTTCTCAAAGGAGTAGACGGTGGCATCAGGACACACCTGTGTCCCAGCAGCTGGGTGCCCAGCCGGGAGCAGGAGCAGGGCTGGGGCTGCTCCCAAAGTTGCCCCGCCCCAATGCCAGAGCCGGACATATGCTGAGGGGGGGCTGGATCAGGCTTTATTGTCCAGCTGCATGCCAGGAGTGAGCACAAAATCTACCTGCATTCTCTGCAGCATGCCATCCTGGAGCAGAGCCATTGCCAAAGGAAGCCGTGAGCCCGTGCCAAGCCAGTGCCGGAGTGGGATCCTAGCAGCACCTGTGGAAGCCGGGAGAGAGGAGCCCACCTGGAGCAGGTTCGTGCAGGATTAATCATCCCGTGGCTTCCCACCAGGGTCCTGTTGCTTCCAAAAGGCCCCACAGTGTCACTGTGGCCCCTCGGTTCCACCAGGTTCCATAGCGTCACTGTGGTGCCCAGGGTTCCGTCAGCTTCGCCAGCATCCCCACGGTCTGCAGAGCTCCCCGAGCTTCTGTGGTGTCACAGTGGAGGCAGGGTTGCATCAGGTTCCATAGCATCAGCACGGTCTCCAGGGCTCCCAGAGGTTCTGTGGTGTCACAGTGGAGGCAGGGTTGCATCAGGTTCCATAGCATCACCACAGTCTCCAGGGCTCCCTGAGCTTCTGTGGTGTCACAGTGGAGGCAGGGTTGCATCAGGTTCCATAGCATCAGCACGGTCTCCAGAGCTCCCAGAGGTTCTGTGGTGTCACAGAGGAGGCAGGGTTGCATCAGGTTCAATAGCATCAGCACGGCCTCCAGGGCTCCCCTGAGCTTCTGTGGTGGTGTCACAGAGGAGCCAGGCTTCCTTGTAGTTCCCCAGCATCACAAAGGCTCTCCTGGGAGCCACGGGTCACAAAGCACCGTGGGCTCTGTGCAGCCCCGCTGTGTCACATGGGCCGCTGGCTTCCACGAGCCCCCGCAGTGTCCCAGTGGGCCCCGTGGCTTTAGGAGTGGGTGGCTGGGAGTTGGTGCCAGCGGCTGGGGGAGCAGCAGCAGGGACTGTGTGTGGACAGTGCCATGGCCACTTGTGTGGCCACTGGTGTCTCTGTGCCAGGCACAGCCGTGGTGTGTAACACCGGCTCTGGGTCCTTTGGCTGTGCAGGTGGCAGTCACAGCCTGGAGCAGGGCTGCTCCCGGGGGACAGCCTGGGGCAGGAGGCTGCTGGAGATTCATTCCCCACACTCCTTGTCATGAGGTGCTCAGAGTGATTGGAAAGGCTGTTGGCAGCAGGCAGTTCTCTGGGTTCAAGCTGTGGAGCTGTCAGCAGGAATGCAAAGGCCAAGCTGGTGAGCCTTTTGTCCTGGTGCCTTTAGTGTGTGAGCAGTCCCTGGTGCCGTTGTCTTTGGATCCTGAGTGTGGGAGAGGCAAGGCTTAGGATGGTGCGTAGAGCTGAGAAGGAAAGTGCCGAGAGCAGCGTGTGTGCTGCTGCTTTGAGGGGTGCAGTTGAAGTTGTAGGCAGCAAGAGCTTTCTCAGCTGGCCCTTTTGTGAGCTCTGCTTTTGCCAGATGACTTCCATCTTACCCTCTTACCATCTTAGCCTCTCATTTTTGCATATCCCAAACCCCCTTCCAAACATCCAGCAGCTGCTTGTAAAGAAGAAGTCCTAGAACAAAAAGCCAGTGCTGCCTTTCATAGCCCCTTTGCTGTCTATGAAGTAGAGGAAAGAAGCTAGTGAGACGCACTTTCTTTCTCAACTCCATAGAGCGCATCCTTCTCTCAAGGTGGCAGAGTCCTTGGCGGAAGTGAAGCATCTGCAGCTGCAGTTCAGACTGAGAGATGTGCCAGGACAGGAAACATTTGCTGACCTTCCCTGTTCCCTGTGCAACATGATTCTCGCATCCCAGTCACTTTCACATACCTTCGGTATCCCTGAGTCCAAGCAGCTAAAGCTCACAGAGACAGAAGTGTCAGGAAGGAAAACGTTGCAAAAGCACCCCCTTCTCTTATCAGCATATAAATTGTGCACAACAGGCTGCGGCACCGAACCTTCCTTCTCAGATAGACATGCCATCACACTTTTCACTCTTGCAGCTCGGTTGAAAAGCTCCAGCAGCTGCTCCCGCAATAGCAAAAGGTTCTAGAAGTGAAAGCCAGTTTGGGGCTGCACCTTCTCCTTGCCGCATGTAAGCCACACCAAACTCCCTGATGCACTCTGTCCTCCCCTTCTCAAAGGAGTAGACGGTGGCATCAGGACACACCTGTGTCCCAGCAGCTGGGTGCCCAGCCGGGAGCAGGAGCAGGGCTGGGGCTGCTCCCAAAGTTGCCCCGCCCCAATGCCAGAGCCGGACATATGCTGAGGGGGGGCTGGATCAGGCTTTATTGTCCAGCTGCATGCCAGGAGTGAGCACAAAATCTACCTGCATTCTCTGCAGCATGCCATCCTGGAGCAGAGCCATTGCCAAAGGAAGCCGTGAGCCCGTGCCAAGCCAGTGCCGGAGTGGGATCCTAGCAGCACCTGTGGAAGCCGGGAGAGAGGAGCCCACCTGGAGCAGGTTCGTGCAGGATTAATCATCCCGTGGCTTCCCACCAGGGTCCTGTTGCTTCCAAAAGGCCCCACAGTGTCACTGTGGCCCCTCGGTTCCACCAGGTTCCATAGCGTCACTGTGGTGCCCAGGGTTCCGTCAGCTTCGCCAGCATCCCCACGGTCTGCAGAGCTCCCCGAGCTTCTGTGGTGTCACAGTGGAGGCAGGGTTGCATCAGGTTCCATAGCATCAGCACGGTCTCCAGGGCTCCCAGAGGTTCTGTGGTGTCACAGTGGAGGCAGGGTTGCATCAGGTTCCATAGCATCACCACAGTCTCCAGGGCTCCCTGAGCTTCTGTGGTGTCACAGTGGAGGCAGGGTTGCATCAGGTTCCATAGCATCAGCACGGTCTCCAGAGCTCCCAGAGGTTCTGTGGTGTCACAGAGGAGGCAGGGTTGCATCAGGTTCAATAGCATCAGCACGGCCTCCAGGGCTCCCCTGAGCTTCTGTGGTGGTGTCACAGAGGAGCCAGGCTTCCTTGTAGTTCCCCAGCATCACAAAGGCTCTCCTGGGAGCCACGGGTCACAAAGCACCGTGGGCTCTGTGCAGCCCCGCTGTGTCACATGGGCCGCTGGCTTCCACGAGCCCCCGCAGTGTCCCAGTGGGCCCCGTGGCTTTAGGAGTGGGTGGCTGGGAGTTGGTGCCAGCGGCTGGGGGAGCAGCAGCAGGGACTGTGTGTGGACAGTGCCATGGCCACTTGTGTGGCCACTGGTGTCTCTGTGCCAGGCACAGCCGTGGTGTGTAACACCGGCTCTGGGTCCTTTGGCTGTGCAGGTGGCAGTCACAGCCTGGAGCAGGGCTGCTCCCGGGGGACAGCCTGGGGCAGGAGGCTGCTGGAGATTCATTCCCCACACTCCTTGTCATGAGGTGCTCAGAGTGATTGGAAAGGCTGTTGGCAGCAGGCAGTTCTCTGGGTTCAAGCTGTGGAGCTGTCAGCGGGAATGCAAAGGCCAAGCTGGTGAGCCTTTTGTCCTGGTGCCTTTAGTGTGTGAGCAGTCCCTGGTGCCGTTGTCTTTGGATCCTGAGTGTGGGAGAGGCAAGGCTTAGGATGGTGCGTAGAGCTGAGAAGGAAAGTGCCGAGAGCAGCGTGTGTGCTGCTGCTTTGAGGGGTGCAGTTGAAGTTGTAGGCAGCAAGAGCTTTCTCAGCTGGCCCTTTTGTGAGCTCTGCTTTTGCCAGATGACTTCCATCTTACCCTCTTACCATCTTAGCCTCTCATTTTTGCATATCCCAAACCCCCTTCCAAACATCCAGCAGCTGCTTGTAAAGAAGAAGTCCTAGAACAAAAAGCCAGTGCTGCCTTTCATAGCCCCTTTGCTGTCTATGAAGTAGAGGAAAGAAGCTAGTGAGACGCACTTTCTTTCTCAACTCCATAGAGCGCATCCTTCTCTCAAGGTGGCAGAGTCCTTGGCGGAAGTGAAGCATCTGCAGCTGCAGTTCAGACTGAGAGATGTGCCAGGACAGGAAACATTTGCTGACCTTCCCTGTTCCCTGTGCAACATGATTCTCGCATCCCAGTCACTTTCACATACCTTCGGTATCCCTGAGTCCAAGCAGCTAAAGCTCACAGAGACAGAAGTGTCAGGAAGGAAAACGTTCCAAAAGCACCCCCTTCTCTTATCAGCATATAAATTGTGCACAACAGGCTGCGGCACCGAACCTTCCTTCTCAGATAGACATGCCATCACACTTTTCACTCTTGCAGCTCGGTTGAAAAGCTCCAGCAGCTGCTCCCGCAATAGCAAAAGGTTCTAGAAGTGAAAGCCAGTTTGGGGCTGCACCTTCTCCTTGCCGCATGTAAGCCACACCAAACTCCCTGATGCACTCTGTCCTCCCCTTCTCAAAGGAGTAGACGGTGGCATCAGGACACACCTGTGTCCCAGCAGCTGGGTGCCCAGCCGGGAGCAGGAGCAGGGCTGGGGCTGCTCCCAAAGTTGCCCCGCCCCAATGCCAGAGCCGGACATATGCTGAGGGGGGGCTGGATCAGGCTTTATTGTCCAGCTGCATGCCAGGAGTGAGCACAAAATCTACCTGCATTCTCTGCAGCATGCCATCCTGGAGCAGAGCCATTGCCAAAGGAAGCCGTGAGCCCGTGCCAAGCCAGTGCCGGAGTGGGATCCTAGCAGCACCTGTGGAAGCCGGGAGAGAGGAGCCCACCTGGAGCAGGTTCGTGCAGGATTAATCATCCCGTGGCTTCCCACCAGGGTCCTGTTGCTTCCAAAAGGCCCCACAGTGTCACTGTGGCCCCTCGGTTCCACCAGGTTCCATAGCGTCACTGTGGTGCCCAGGGTTCCGTCAGCTTCGCCAGCATCCCCACGGTCTGCAGAGCTCCCCGAGCTTCTGTGGTGTCACAGTGGAGGCAGGGTTGCATCAGGTTCCATAGCATCAGCACGGTCTCCAGGGCTCCCAGAGGTTCTGTGGTGTCACAGTGGAGGCAGGGTTGCATCAGGTTCCATAGCATCACCACAGTCTCCAGGGCTCCCTGAGCTTCTGTGGTGTCACAGTGGAGGCAGGGTTGCATCAGGTTCCATAGCATCAGCACGGTCTCCAGGGCTCCCTGAGCTTCTGTGGTGTCACAGAGGAGGCAGGGTTGCATCAGGTTCCATAGCATCACCACGGTCTCCAGGGCTCCAAGAGCTTCTGTGGTGTCACAGAGGAGGCAGGGTTGCATCAGGTTCAATAGCATCAGCACAGTCTCAAGGGCTCCCCTGAGCTTCTGTGGTGGTGTCACAGAGGAGCCAGGCTTCCTTGTAGTTCCCCAGCATCACAAAGGCTCTCCTGGGAGCCACGGGTCACAAAGCACCGTGGGCTCTGTGCAGCCCCGCTGTGTCACAATGGCCGCTGGCTTCCACGAGCCCCCGCAGTGTCCCAGTGGGCCCCGTGGCTTTAGGAGTGGGTGGCTGGGAGTTGGTGCCAGCGGCTGGGGGAGCAGCAGCAGGGACTGTGTGTGGACAGTGCCATGGCCACTTGTGTGGCCACTGGTGTCTCTGTGCCAGGCACAGCCGTGGTGTGTAACACCGGCTCTGGGTCCTTTGGCTGTGCAGGTGGCAGTCACAGCCTGGAGCAGGGCTGCTCCCGGGGGACAGCCTGGGGCAGGAGGCTGCTGGAGATTCATTCCCCACACTCCTTGTCATGAGGTGCTCAGAGTGATTGGAAAGGCTGTTGGCAGCAGGCAGTTCTCTGGGTTCAAGCTGTGGAGCTGTCAGCGGGAATGCAAAGGCCAAGCTGGTGAGCCTTTTGTCCTGGTGCCTTTAGTGTGTGAGCAGTCCCTGGTGCCGTTGTCTTTGGATCCTGAGTGTGGGAGAGGCAAGGCTTAGGATGGTGCGTAGAGCTGAGAAGGAAAGTGCCGAGAGCAGCATGTGTGCTGCTGCTTTGAGGGGTGCAGTTGAAGTTGTAGGCAGCAAGAGCTTTCTCAGCTGGCCCTTTTGTGAGCTCTGCTTTTGCCAGATGACTTCCATCTTACCCTCTTACCATCTTAGCCTCTCATTTTTGCATATCCCAAACCCCCTTCCAAACATCCAGCAGCTGCTTGTAAAGAAGAAGTCCTAGAACAAAAAGCCAGTGCTGCCTTTCATAGCCCCTTTGCTGTCTATGAAGTAGAGGAAAGAAGCTAGTGAGACGCACTTTCTTTCTCAACTCCATAGAGCGCATCCTTCTCTCAAGGTGGCAGAGTCCTTGGCGGAAGTGAAGCATCTGCAGCTGCAGTTCAGACTGAGAGATGTGCCAGGACAGGAAACATTTGCTGACCTTCCCTGTTCCCTGTGCAACATGATTCTCGCATCCCAGTCACTTTCACATACCTTCGGTATCCCTGAGTCCAAGCAGCTAAAGCTCACAGAGACAGAAGTGTCAGGAAGGAAAACGTTCCAAAAGCACCCCCTTCTCTTATCAGCATATAAATTGTGCACAACAGGCTGCGGCACCGAACCTTCCTTCTCAGATAGACATGCCATCACACTTTTCACTCTTGCAGCTCGGTTGAAAAGCTCCAGCAGCTGCTCCCGCAATAGCAAAAGGTTCTAGAAGTGAAAGCCAGTTTGGGGCTGCACCTTCTCCTTGCCGCATGTAAGCCACACCAAACTCCCTGATGCACTCTGTCCTCCCCTTCTCAAAGGAGTAGACGGTGGCATCAGGACACACCTGTGTCCCAGCAGCTGGGTGCCCAGCCGGGAGCAGGAGCAGGGCTGGGGCTGCTCCCAAAGTTGCCCCGCCCCAATGCCAGAGCCGGACATATGCTGAGGGGGGGCTGGATCAGGCTTTATTGTCCAGCTGCATGCCAGGAGTGAGCACAAAATCTACCTGCATTCTCTGCAGCATGCCATCCTGGAGCAGAGCCATTGCCAAAGGAAGCCGTGAGCCCGTGCCAAGCCAGTGCCGGAGTGGGATCCTAGCAGCACCTGTGGAAGCTGGGAGAGAGGAGCCCACCTGGAGCAGGTTCGTGCAGGATTAATCATCCCGTGGCTTCCCACCAGGGTCCTGTTGCTTCCAAAAGGCCCCACAGTGTCACTGTGGCCCCTCGGTTCCACCAGGTTCCATAGCGTCACTGTGGTGCCCAGGGTTCCGTCAGCTTCGCCAGCATCCCCACGGTCTGCAGAGCTCCCCGAGCTTCTGTGGTGTCACAGTGGAGGCAGGGTTGCATCAGGTTCCATAGCATCAGCACGGTCTCCAGGGCTCCCAGAGGTTCTGTGGTGTCACAGTGGAGGCAGGGTTGCATCAGGTTCCATAGCATCACCACAGTCTCCAGGGCTCCCTGAGCTTCTGTGGTGTCACAGTGGAGGCAGGGTTGCATCAGGTTCCATAGCATCAGCACGGTCTCCAGGGCTCCCAGAGGTTCTGTGGTGTCACAGAGGAGGCAGGGTTGCATCAGGTTCCATAGCATCAGCACGGTCTCCAGGGCTCCCCTGAGCTTCTGTGGTGGTGTCACAGAGGAGCCAGGCTTCCTTGTAGTTCCCCAGCATCACAAAGGCTCTCCTGGGAGCCACGGGTCACAAAGCACCGTGGGCTCTGTGCAGCCCCGCTGTGTCACAATGGCCGCTGGCTTCCACGAGCCCCCGCAGTGTCCCAGTGGGCCCCGTGGCTTTAGGAGTGGGTGGCTGGGAGTTGGTGCCAGCGGCTGGGGGAGCAGCAGCAGGGACTGTGTGTGGACAGTGCCATGGCCACTTGTGTGGCCACTGGTGTCTCTGTGCCAGGCACAGCCGTGGTGTGTAACACCGGCTCTGGGTCCTTTGGCTGTGCAGGTGGCAGTCACGGCCTGGAGCAGGGCTGCTCCCGGGGGACAGCCTGGGGCAGGAGGCTGCTGGAGATTCATTCCCCACACTCCTTGTCATGAGGTGCTCAGAGTGATTGGAAAGGCTGTTGGCAGCAGGCAGTTCTCTGGGTTCAAGCTGTGGAGCTGTCAGCGGGAATGCAAAGGCCAAGCTGGTGAGCCTTTTGTCCTGGTGCCTTTAGTGTGTGAGCAGTCCCTGGTGCCGTTGTCTTTGGATCCTGAGTGTGGGAGAGGCAAGGCTTAGGATGGTGCGTAGAGCTGAGAAGGAAAGTGCCGAGAGCAGCGTGTGTGCTGCTGCTTTGAGGGGTGCAGTTGAAGTTGTAGGCAGCAAGAGCTTTCTCAGCTGGCCCTTTTGTGAGCTCTGCTTTTGCCAGATGACTTCCATCTTACCCTCTTACCATCTTAGCCTCTCATTTTTGCATATCCCAAACCCCCTTCCAAACATCCAGCAGCTGCTTGTAAAGAAGAAGTCCTAGAACAAAAAGCCAGTGCTGCCTTTCATAGCCCCTTTGCTGTCTATGAAGTAGAGGAAAGAAGCTAGTGAGACGCACTTTCTTTCTCAACTCCATAGAGCGCATCCTTCTCTCAAGGTGGCAGAGTCCTTGGCGGAAGTGAAGCATCTGCAGCTGCAGTTCAGACTGAGAGATGTGCCAGGACAGGAAACATTTGCTGACCTTCCCTGTTCCCTGTGCAACATGATTCTCGCATCCCAGTCACTTTCACATACCTTCGGTATCCCTGAGTCCAAGCAGCTAAAGCTCACAGAGACAGAAGTGTCAGGAAGGGAAACGTTCCAAAAGCACCCCCTTCTCTTATCAGCATATAAATTGTGCACAACAGGCTGCGGCACCGAACCTTCCTTCTCAGATAGACATGCCATCACACTTTTCACTCTTGCAGCTCGGTTGAAAAGCTCCAGCAGCTGCTCCCGCAATAGCAAAAGGTTCTAGAAGTGAAAGCCAGTTTGGGGCTGCACCTTCTCCTTGCCGCATGTAAGCCACACCAAACTCCCTGATGCACTCTGTCCTCCCCTTCTCAAAGGAGTAGACGGTGGCATCAGGACACACCTGTGTCCCAGCAGCTGGGTGCCCAGCCGGGAGCAGGAGCAGGGCTGGGGCTGCTCCCAAAGTTGCCCCGCCCCAATGCCAGAGCCGGACATATGCTGAGGGGGGGCTGGATCAGGCTTTATTGTCCAGCTGCATGCCAGGAGTGAGCACAAAATCTACCTGCATTCTCTGCAGCATGCCATCCTGGAGCAGAGCCATTGCCAAAGGAAGCCGTGAGCCCGTGCCAAGCCAGTGCCGGAGTGGGATCCTAGCAGCACCTGTGGAAGCTGGGAGAGAGGAGCCCACCTGGAGCAGGTTCGTGCAGGATTAATCATCCCGTGGCTTCCCACCAGGGTCCTGTTGCTTCCAAAAGGCCCCACAGTGTCACTGTGGCCCCTCGGTTCCACCAGGTTCCATAGCGTCACTGTGGTGCCCAGGGTTCCGTCAGCTTCGCCAGCATCCCCACGGTCTGCAGAGCTCCCCGAGCTTCTGTGGTGTCACAGTGGAGGCAGGGTTGCATCAGGTTCCATAGCATCAGCACGGTCTCCAGGGCTCCCAGAGGTTCTGTGGTGTCACAGTGGAGGCAGGGTTGCATCAGGTTCCATAGCATCACCACAGTCTCCAGGGCTCCCTGAGCTTCTGTGGTGTCACAGTGGAGGCAGGGTTGCATCAGGTTCCATAGCATCAGCACGGTCTCCAGGGCTCCCAGAGGTTCTGTGGTGTCACAGAGGAGGCAGGGTTGCATCAGGTTCCATAGCATCACCACGGTCTCCAGGGCTCCAAGAGCTTCTGTGGTGTCACAGAGGAGGCAGGGTTGCATCAGGTTCAATAGCATCAGCACAGTCTCAAGGGCTCCCCTGAGCTTCTGTGGTGGTGTCACAGAGGAGCCAGGCTTCCTTGTAGTTCCCCAGCATCACAAAGGCTCTCCTGGGAGCCACGGGTCACAAAGCACCGTGGGCTCTGTGCAGCCCCGCTGTGTCACAATGGCCGCTGGCTTCCACGAGCCCCCGCAGTGTCCCAGTGGGCCCCGTGGCTTTAGGAGTGGGTGGCTGGGAGTTGGTGCCAGCGGCTGGGGGAGCAGCAGCAGGGACTGTGTGTGGACAGTGCCATGGCCACTTGTGTGGCCACTGGTGTCTCTGTGCCAGGCACAGCCGTGGTGTGTAACACCGGCTCTGGGTCCTTTGGCTGTGCAGGTGGCAGTCACAGCCTGGAGCAGGGCTGCTCCCGGGGGACAGCCTGGGGCAGGAGGCTGCTGGAGATTCATTCCCCACACTCCTTGTCATGAGGTGCTCAGAGTGATTGGAAAGGCTGTTGGCAGCAGGCAGTTCTCTGGGTTCAAGCTGTGGAGCTGTCAGCGGGAATGCAAAGGCCAAGCTGGTGAGCCTTTTGTCCTGGTGCCTTTAGTGTGTGAGCAGTCCCTGGTGCCGTTGTCTTTGGATCCTGAGTGTGGGAGAGGCAAGGCTTAGGATGGTGCGTAGAGCTGAGAAGGAAAGTGCCGAGAGCAGCGTGTGTGCTGCTGCTTTGAGGGGTGCAGTTGAAGTTGTAGGCAGCAAGAGCTTTCTCAGCTGGCCCTTTTGTGAGCTCTGCTTTTGCCAGATGACTTCCATCTTACCCTCTTACCATCTTAGCCTCTCATTTTTGCATATCCCAAACCCCCTTCCAAACATCCAGCAGCTGCTTGTAAAGAAGAAGTCCTAGAACAAAAAGCCAGTGCTGCCTTTCATAGCCCCTTTGCTGTCTATGAAGTAGAGGAAAGAAGCTAGTGAGACGCACTTTCTTTCTCAACTCCATAGAGCGCATCCTTCTCTCAAGGTGGCAGAGTCCTTGGCGGAAGTGAAGCATCTGCAGCTGCAGTTCAGACTGAGAGATGTGCCAGGACAGGAAACATTTGCTGACCTTCCCTGTTCCCTGTGCAACATGATTCTCGCATCCCAGTCACTTTCACATACCTTCGGTATCCCTGAGTCCAAGCAGCTAAAGCTCACAGAGACAGAAGTGTCAGGAAGGAAAACGTTGCAAAAGCACCCCCTTCTCTTATCAGCATATAAATTGTGCACAACAGGCTGCGGCACCGAACCTTCCTTCTCAGATAGACATGCCATCACACTTTTCACTCTTGCAGCTCGGTTGAAAAGCTCCAGCAGCTGCTCCCGCAATAGCAAAAGGTTCTAGAAGTGAAAGCCAGTTTGGGGCTGCACCTTCTCCTTGCCGCATGTAAGCCACACCAAACTCCCTGATGCACTCTGTCCTCCCCTTCTCAAAGGAGTAGACGGTGGCATCAGGACACACCTGTGTCCCAGCAGCTGGGTGCCCAGCCGGGAGCAGGAGCAGGGCTGGGGCTGCTCCCAAAGTTGCCCCGCCCCAATGCCAGAGCCGGACATATGCTGAGGGGGGGCTGGATCAGGCTTTATTGTCCAGCTGCATGCCAGGAGTGAGCACAAAATCTACCTGCATTCTCTGCAGCATGCCATCCTGGAGCAGAGCCATTGCCAAAGGAAGCCGTCAGCCCGTGCCAAGCCAGTGCCGGAGTGGGATCCTAGCAGCACCTGTGGAAGCCGGGAGAGAGGAGCCCACCTGGAGCAGGTTCGTGCAGGATTAATCATCCCGTGGCTTCCCACCAGGGTCCTGTTGCTTCCAAAAGGCCCCACAGTGTCACTGTGGCCCCTCGGTTCCACCAGGTTCCATAGCGTCACTGTGGTGCCCAGGGTTCCGTCAGCTTCGCCAGCATCCCCACGGTCTGCAGAGCTCCCCGAGCTTCTGTGGTGTCACAGTGGAGGCAGGGTTGCATCAGGTTCCATAGCATCAGCACGGTCTCCAGGGCTCCCAGAGGTTCTGTGGTGTCACAGTGGAGGCAGGGTTGCATCAGGTTCCATAGCATCACCACAGTCTCCAGGGCTCCCTGAGCTTCTGTGGTGTCACAGTGGAGGCAGGGTTGCATCAGGTTCCATAGCATCAGCACGGTCTCCAGGGCTCCCAGAGGTTCTGTGGTGTCACAGAGGAGGCAGGGTTGCATCAGGTTCCATAGCATCACCACGGTCTCCAGGGCTCCAAGAGCTTCTGTGGTGTCACAGAGGAGGCAGGGTTGCATCAGGTTCAATAGCATCAGCACAGTCTCAAGGGCTCCCCTGAGCTTCTGTGGTGGTGTCACAGAGGAGCCAGGCTTCCTTGTAGTTCCCCAGCATCACAAAGGCTCTCCTGGGAGCCACGGGTCACAAAGCACCGTGGGCTCTGTGCAGCCCCGCTGTGTCACAATGGCCGCTGGCTTCCACGAGCCCCCGCAGTGTCCCAGTGGGCCCCGTGGCTTTAGGAGTGGGTGGCTGGGAGTTGGTGCCAGCGGCTGGGGGAGCAGCAGCAGGGACTGTGTGTGGACAGTGCCATGGCCACTTGTGTGGCCACTGGTGTCTCTGTGCCAGGCACAGCCGTGGTGTGTAACACCGGCTCTGGGTCCTTTGGCTGTGCAGGTGGCAGTCACAGCCTGGAGCAGGGCTGCTCCCGGGGGACAGCCTGGGGCAGGAGGCTGCTGGAGATTCATTCCCCACACTCCTTGTCATGAGGTGCTCAGAGTGATTGGAAAGGCTGTTGGCAGCAGGCAGTTCTCTGGGTTCAAGCTGTGGAGCTGTCAGCGGGAATGCAAAGGCCAAGCTGGTGAGCCTTTTGTCCTGGTGCCTTTAGTGTGTGAGCAGTCCCTGGTGCCGTTGTCTTTGGATCCTGAGTGTGGGAGAGGCAAGGCTTAGGATGGTGCGTAGAGCTGAGAAGGAAAGTGCCGAGAGCAGCGTGTGTGCTGCTGCTTTGAGGGGTGCAGTTGAAGTTGTAGGCAGCAAGAGCTTTCTCAGCTGGCCCTTTTGTGAGCTCTGCTTTTGCCAGATGACTTCCATCTTACCCTCTTACCATCTTAGCCTCTCATTTTTGCATATCCCAAACCCCCTTCCAAACATCCAGCAGCTGCTTGTAAAGAAGAAGTCCTAGAACAAAAAGCCAGTGCTGCCTTTCATAGCCCCTTTGCTGTCTATGAAGTAGAGGAAAGAAGCTAGTGAGACGCACTTTCTTTCTCAACTCCATAGAGCGCATCCTTCTCTCAAGGTGGCAGAGTCCTTGGCGGAAGTGAAGCATCTGCAGCTGCAGTTCAGACTGAGAGATGTGCCAGGACAGGAAACATTTGCTGACCTTCCCTGTTCCCTGTGCAACATGATTCTCGCATCCCAGTCACTTTCACATACCTTCGGTATCCCTGAGTCCAAGCAGCTAAAGCTCACAGAGACAGAAGTGTCAGGAAGGAAAACGTTGCAAAAGCACCCCCTTCTCTTATCAGCATATAAATTGTGCACAACAGGCTGCGGCACCGAACCTTCCTTCTCAGATAGACATGCCATCACACTTTTCACTCTTGCAGCTCGGTTGAAAAGCTCCAGCAGCTGCTCCCGCAATAGCAAAAGGTTCTAGAAGTGAAAGCCAGTTTGGGGCTGCACCTTCTCCTTGCCGCATGTAAGCCACACCAAACTCCCTGATGCACTCTGTCCTCCCCTTCTCAAAGGAGTAGACGGTGGCATCAGGACACACCTGTGTCCCAGCAGCTGGGTGCCCAGCCGGGAGCAGGAGCAGGGCTGGGGCTGCTCCCAAAGTTGCCCCGCCCCAATGCCAGAGCCGGACATATGCTGAGGGGGGGCTGGATCAGGCTTTATTGTCCAGCTGCATGCCAGGAGTGAGCACAAAATCTACCTGCATTCTCTGCAGCATGCCATCCTGGAGCAGAGCCATTGCCAAAGGAAGCCGTGAGCCCGTGCCAAGCCAGTGCCGGAGTGGGATCCTAGCAGCACCTGTGGAAGCCGGGAGAGAGGAGCCCACCTGGAGCAGGTTCGTGCAGGATTAATCATCCCGTGGCTTCCCACCAGGGTCCTGTTGCTTCCAAAAGGCCCCACAGTGTCACTGTGGCCCCTCGGTTCCACCAGGTTCCATAGCGTCACTGTGGTGCCCAGGGTTCCGTCAGCTTCGCCAGCATCCCCACGGTCTGCAGAGCTCCCCGAGCTTCTGTGGTGTCACAGTGGAGGCAGGGTTGCATCAGGTTCCATAGCATCAGCACGGTCTCCAGGGCTCCCAGAGGTTCTGTGGTGTCACAGTGGAGGCAGGGTTGCATCAGGTTCCATAGCATCACCACAGTCTCCAGGGCTCCCTGAGCTTCTGTGGTGTCACAGTGGAGGCAGGGTTGCATCAGGTTCCATAGCATCAGCACGGTCTCCAGAGCTCCCAGAGGTTCTGTGGTGTCACAGAGGAGGCAGGGTTGCATCAGGTTCAATAGCATCAGCACGGCCTCCAGGGCTCCCCTGAGCTTCTGTGGTGGTGTCACAGAGGAGCCAGGCTTCCTTGTAGTTCCCCAGCATCACAAAGGCTCTCCTGGGAGCCACGGGTCACAAAGCACCGTGGGCTCTGTGCAGCCCCGCTGTGTCACATGGGCCGCTGGCTTCCACGAGCCCCCGCAGTGTCCCAGTGGGCCCCGTGGCTTTAGGAGTGGGTGGCTGGGAGTTGGTGCCAGCGGCTGGGGGAGCAGCAGCAGGGACTGTGTGTGGACAGTGCCATGGCCACTTGTGTGGCCACTGGTGTCTCTGTGCCAGGCACAGCCGTGGTGTGTAACACCGGCTCTGGGTCCTTTGGCTGTGCAGGTGGCAGTCACAGCCTGGAGCAGGGCTGCTCCCGGGGGACAGCCTGGGGCAGGAGGCTGCTGGAGATTCATTCCCCACACTCCTTGTCATGAGGTGCTCAGAGTGATTGGAAAGGCTGTTGGCAGCAGGCAGTTCTCTGGGTTCAAGCTGTGGAGCTGTCAGCAGGAATGCAAAGGCCAAGCTGGTGAGCCTTTTGTCCTGGTGCCTTTAGTGTGTGAGCAGTCCCTGGTGCCGTTGTCTTTGGATCCTGAGTGTGGGAGAGGCAAGGCTTAGGATGGTGCGTAGAGCTGAGAAGGAAAGTGCCGAGAGCAGCGTGTGTGCTGCTGCTTTGAGGGGTGCAGTTGAAGTTGTAGGCAGCAAGAGCTTTCTCAGCTGGCCCTTTTGTGAGCTCTGCTTTTGCCAGATGACTTCCATCTTACCCTCTTACCATCTTAGCCTCTCATTTTTGCATATCCCAAACCCCCTTCCAAACATCCAGCAGCTGCTTGTAAAGAAGAAGTCCTAGAACAAAAAGCCAGTGCTGCCTTTCATAGCCCCTTTGCTGTCTATGAAGTAGAGGAAAGAAGCTAGTGAGACGCACTTTCTTTCTCAACTCCATAGAGCGCATCCTTCTCTCAAGGTGGCAGAGTCCTTGGCGGAAGTGAAGCATCTGCAGCTGCAGTTCAGACTGAGAGATGTGCCAGGACAGGAAACATTTGCTGACCTTCCCTGTTCCCTGTGCAACATGATTCTCGCATCCCAGTCACTTTCACATACCTTCGGTATCCCTGAGTCCAAGCAGCTAAAGCTCACAGAGACAGAAGTGTCAGGAAGGAAAACGTTGCAAAAGCACCCCCTTCTCTTATCAGCATATAAATTGTGCACAACAGGCTGCGGCACCGAACCTTCCTTCTCAGATAGACATGCCATCACACTTTTCACTCTTGCAGCTCGGTTGAAAAGCTCCAGCAGCTGCTCCCGCAATAGCAAAAGGTTCTAGAAGTGAAAGCCAGTTTGGGGCTGCACCTTCTCCTTGCCGCATGTAAGCCACACCAAACTCCCTGATGCACTCTGTCCTCCCCTTCTCAAAGGAGTAGACGGTGGCATCAGGACACACCTGTGTCCCAGCAGCTGGGTGCCCAGCCGGGAGCAGGAGCAGGGCTGGGGCTGCTCCCAAAGTTGCCCCGCCCCAATGCCAGAGCCGGACATATGCTGAGGGGGGGCTGGATCAGGCTTTATTGTCCAGCTGCATGCCAGGAGTGAGCACAAAATCTACCTGCATTCTCTGCAGCATGCCATCCTGGAGCAGAGCCATTGCCAAAGGAAGCCGTGAGCCCGTGCCAAGCCAGTGCCGGAGTGGGATCCTAGCAGTACCTGTGGAAGCCGGGAGAGAGGAGCCCACCTGGAGCAGGTTCGTGCAGGATTAATCATCCCGTGGCTTCCCACCAGGGTCCTGTTGCTTCCAAAAGGCCCCACAGTGTCACTGTGGCCCCTCGGTTCCACCAGGTTCCATAGCGTCACTGTGGTGCCCAGGGTTCCGTCAGCTTCGCCAGCATCCCCACGGTCTGCAGAGCTCCCCGAGCTTCTGTGGTGTCACAGTGGAGGCAGGGTTGCATCAGGTTCCATAGCATCAGCACGGTCTCCAGGGCTCCCAGAGGTTCTGTGGTGTCACAGTGGAGGCAGGGTTGCATCAGGTTCCATAGCATCACCACAGTCTCCAGGGCTCCCTGAGCTTCTGTGGTGTCACAGTGGAGGCAGGGTTGCATCAGGTTCCATAGCATCAGCACGGTCTCCAGAGCTCCCAGAGGTTCTGTGGTGTCACAGAGGAGGCAGGGTTGCATCAGGTTCAATAGCATCAGCACGGCCTCCAGGGCTCCCCTGAGCTTCTGTGGTGGTGTCACAGAGGAGCCAGGCTTCCTTGTAGTTCCCCAGCATCACAAAGGCTCTCCTGGGAGCCACGGGTCACAAAGCACCGTGGGCTCTGTGCAGCCCCGCTGTGTCACATGGGCCGCTGGCTTCCACGAGCCCCCGCAGTGTCCCAGTGGGCCCCGTGGCTTTAGGAGTGGGTGGCTGGGAGTTGGTGCCAGCGGCTGGGGGAGCAGCAGCAGGGACTGTGTGTGGACAGTGCCATGGCCACTTGTGTGGCCACTGGTGTCTCTGTGCCAGGCACAGCCGTGGTGTGTAACACCGGCTCTGGGTCCTTTGGCTGTGCAGGTGGCAGTCACAGCCTGGAGCAGGGCTGCTCCCGGGGGACAGCCTGGGGCAGGAGGCTGCTGGAGATTCATTCCCCACACTCCTTGTCATGAGGTGCTCAGAGTGATTGGAAAGGCTGTTGGCAGCAGGCAGTTCTCTGGGTTCAAGCTGTGGAGCTGTCAGCGGGAATGCAAAGGCCAAGCTGGTGAGCCTTTTGTCCTGGTGCCTTTAGTGTGTGAGCAGTCCCTGGTGCCGTTGTCTTTGGATCCTGAGTGTGGGAGAGGCAAGGCTTAGGATGGTGCGTAGAGCTGAGAAGGAAAGTGCCGAGAGCAGCGTGTGTGCTGCTGCTTTGAGGGGTGCAGTTGAAGTTGTAGGCAGCAAGAGCTTTCTCAGCTGGCCCTTTTGTGAGCTCTGCTTTTGCCAGATGACTTCCATCTTACCCTCTTACCATCTTAGCCTCTCATTTTTGCATATCCCAAACCCCCTTCCAAACATCCAGCAGCTGCTTGTAAAGAAGAAGTCCTAGAACAAAAAGCCAGTGCTGCCTTTCATAGCCCCTTTGCTGTCTATGAAGTAGAGGAAAGAAGCTAGTGAGACGCACTTTCTTTCTCAACTCCATAGAGCGCATCCTTCTCTCAAGGTGGCAGAGTCCTTGGCGGAAGTGAAGCATCTGCAGCTGCAGTTCAGACTGAGAGATGTGCCAGGACAGGAAACATTTGCTGACCTTCCCTGTTCCCTGTGCAACATGATTCTCGCATCCCAGTCACTTTCACATACCTTCGGTATCCCTGAGTCCAAGCAGCTAAAGCTCACAGAGACAGAAGTGTCAGGAAGGAAAACGTTGCAAAAGCACCCCCTTCTCTTATCAGCATATAAATTGTGCACAACAGGCTGCGGCACCGAACCTTCCTTCTCAGATAGACATGCCATCACACTTTTCACTCTTGCAGCTCGGTTGAAAAGCTCCAGCAGCTGCTCCCGCAATAGCAAAAGGTTCTAGAAGTGAAAGCCAGTTTGGGGCTGCACCTTCTCCTTGCCGCATGTAAGCCACACCAAACTCCCTGATGCACTCTGTCCTCCCCTTCTCAAAGGAGTAGACGGTGGCATCAGGACACACCTGTGTCCCAGCAGCTGGGTGCCCAGCCGGGAGCAGGAGCAGGGCTGGGGCTGCTCCCAAAGTTGCCCCGCCCCAATGCCAGAGCCGGACATATGCTGAGGGGGGGCTGGATCAGGCTTTATTGTCCAGCTGCATGCCAGGAGTGAGCACAAAATCTACCTGCATTCTCTGCAGCATGCCATCCTGGAGCAGAGCCATTGCCAAAGGAAGCCGTGAGCCCGTGCCAAGCCAGTGCCGGAGTGGGATCCTAGCAGCACCTGTGGAAGCCGGGAGAGAGGAGCCCACCTGGAGCAGGTTCGTGCAGGATTAATCATCCCGTGGCTTCCCACCAGGGTCCTGTTGCTTCCAAAAGGCCCCACAGTGTCACTGTGGCCCCTCGGTTCCACCAGGTTCCATAGCGTCACTGTGGTGCCCAGGGTTCCGTCAGCTTCGCCAGCATCCCCACGGTCTGCAGAGCTCCCCGAGCTTCTGTGGTGTCACAGTGGAGGCAGGGTTGCATCAGGTTCCATAGCATCAGCACGGTCTCCAGGGCTCCCAGAGGTTCTGTGGTGTCACAGTGGAGGCAGGGTTGCATCAGGTTCCATAGCATCACCACAGTCTCCAGGGCTCCCTGAGCTTCTGTGGTGTCACAGTGGAGGCAGGGTTGCATCAGGTTCCATAGCATCAGCACGGTCTCCAGGGCTCCCAGAGGTTCTGTGGTGTCACAGAGGAGGCAGGGTTGCATCAGGTTCCATAGCATCACCACGGTCTCCAGGGCTCCAAGAGCTTCTGTGGTGTCACAGAGGAGGCAGGGTTGCATCAGGTTCAATAGCATCAGCACAGTCTCAAGGGCTCCCCTGAGCTTCTGTGGTGGTGTCACAGAGGAGCCAGGCTTCCTTGTAGTTCCCCAGCATCACAAAGGCTCTCCTGGGAGCCACGGGTCACAAAGCACCGTGGGCTCTGTGCAGCCCCGCTGTGTCACAATGGCCGCTGGCTTCCACGAGCCCCCGCAGTGTCCCAGTGGGCCCCGTGGCTTTAGGAGTGGGTGGCTGGGAGTTGGTGCCAGCGGCTGGGGGAGCAGCAGCAGGGACTGTGTGTGGACAGTGCCATGGCCACTTGTGTGGCCACTGGTGTCTCTGTGCCAGGCACAGCCGTGGTGTGTAACACCGGCTCTGGGTCCTTTGGCTGTGCAGGTGGCAGTCACAGCCTGGAGCAGGGCTGCTCCCGGGGGACAGCCTGGGGCAGGAGGCTGCTGGAGATTCATTCCCCACACTCCTTGTCATGAGGTGCTCAGAGTGATTGGAAAGGCTGTTGGCAGCAGGCAGTTCTCTGGGTTCAAGCTGTGGAGCTGTCAGCGGGAATGCAAAGGCCAAGCTGGTGAGCCTTTTGTCCTGGTGCCTTTAGTGTGTGAGCAGTCCCTGGTGCCGTTGTCTTTGGATCCTGAGTGTGGGAGAGGCAAGGCTTAGGATGGTGCGTAGAGCTGAGAAGGAAAGTGCCGAGAGCAGCATGTGTGCTGCTGCTTTGAGGGGTGCAGTTGAAGTTGTAGGCAGCAAGAGCTTTCTCAGCTGGCCCTTTTGTGAGCTCTGCTTTTGCCAGATGACTTCCATCTTACCCTCTTACCATCTTAGCCTCTCATTTTTGCATATCCCAAACCCCCTTCCAAACATCCAGCAGCTGCTTGTAAAGAAGAAGTCCTAGAACAAAAAGCCAGTGCTGCCTTTCATAGCCCCTTTGCTGTCTATGAAGTAGAGGAAAGAAGCTAGTGAGACGCACTTTCTTTCTCAACTCCATAGAGCGCATCCTTCTCTCAAGGTGGCAGAGTCCTTGGCGGAAGTGAAGCATCTGCAGCTGCAGTTCAGACTGAGAGATGTGCCAGGACAGGAAACATTTGCTGACCTTCCCTGTTCCCTGTGCAACATGATTCTCGCATCCCAGTCACTTTCACATACCTTCGGTATCCCTGAGTCCAAGCAGCTAAAGCTCACAGAGACAGAAGTGTCAGGAAGGAAAACGTTCCAAAAGCACCCCCTTCTCTTATCAGCATATAAATTGTGCACAACAGGCTGCGGCACCGAACCTTCCTTCTCAGATAGACATGCCATCACACTTTTCACTCTTGCAGCTCGGTTGAAAAGCTCCAGCAGCTGCTCCCGCAATAGCAAAAGGTTCTAGAAGTGAAAGCCAGTTTGGGGCTGCACCTTCTCCTTGCCGCATGTAAGCCACACCAAACTCCCTGATGCACTCTGTCCTCCCCTTCTCAAAGGAGTAGACGGTGGCATCAGGACACACCTGTGTCCCAGCAGCTGGGTGCCCAGCCGGGAGCAGGAGCAGGGCTGGGGCTGCTCCCAAAGTTGCCCCGCCCCAATGCCAGAGCCGGACATATGCTGAGGGGGGGCTGGATCAGGCTTTATTGTCCAGCTGCATGCCAGGAGTGAGCACAAAATCTACCTGCATTCTCTGCAGCATGCCATCCTGGAGCAGAGCCATTGCCAAAGGAAGCCGTGAGCCCGTGCCAAGCCAGTGCCGGAGTGGGATCCTAGCAGCACCTGTGGAAGCTGGGAGAGAGGAGCCCACCTGGAGCAGGTTCGTGCAGGATTAATCATCCCGTGGCTTCCCACCAGGGTCCTGTTGCTTCCAAAAGGCCCCACAGTGTCACTGTGGCCCCTCGGTTCCACCAGGTTCCATAGCGTCACTGTGGTGCCCAGGGTTCCGTCAGCTTCGCCAGCATCCCCACGGTCTGCAGAGCTCCCCGAGCTTCTGTGGTGTCACAGTGGAGGCAGGGTTGCATCAGGTTCCATAGCATCAGCACGGTCTCCAGGGCTCCCAGAGGTTCTGTGGTGTCACAGTGGAGGCAGGGTTGCATCAGGTTCCATAGCATCACCACAGTCTCCAGGGCTCCCTGAGCTTCTGTGGTGTCACAGTGGAGGCAGGGTTGCATCAGGTTCCATAGCATCAGCACGGTCTCCAGGGCTCCCAGAGGTTCTGTGGTGTCACAGAGGAGGCAGGGTTGCATCAGGTTCCATAGCATCAGCACGGTCTCCAGGGCTCCCCTGAGCTTCTGTGGTGGTGTCACAGAGGAGCCAGGCTTCCTTGTAGTTCCCCAGCATCACAAAGGCTCTCCTGGGAGCCACGGGTCACAAAGCACCGTGGGCTCTGTGCAGCCCCGCTGTGTCACAATGGCCGCTGGCTTCCACGAGCCCCCGCAGTGTCCCAGTGGGCCCCGTGGCTTTAGGAGTGGGTGGCTGGGAGTTGGTGCCAGCGGCTGGGGGAGCAGCAGCAGGGACTGTGTGTGGACAGTGCCATGGCCACTTGTGTGGCCACTGGTGTCTCTGTGCCAGGCACAGCCGTGGTGTGTAACACCGGCTCTGGGTCCTTTGGCTGTGCAGGTGGCAGTCACGGCCTGGAGCAGGGCTGCTCCCGGGGGACAGCCTGGGGCAGGAGGCTGCTGGAGATTCATTCCCCACACTCCTTGTCATGAGGTGCTCAGAGTGATTGGAAAGGCTGTTGGCAGCAGGCAGTTCTCTGGGTTCAAGCTGTGGAGCTGTCAGCGGGAATGCAAAGGCCAAGCTGGTGAGCCTTTTGTCCTGGTGCCTTTAGTGTGTGAGCAGTCCCTGGTGCCGTTGTCTTTGGATCCTGAGTGTGGGAGAGGCAAGGCTTAGGATGGTGCGTAGAGCTGAGAAGGAAAGTGCCGAGAGCAGCGTGTGTGCTGCTGCTTTGAGGGGTGCAGTTGAAGTTGTAGGCAGCAAGAGCTTTCTCAGCTGGCCCTTTTGTGAGCTCTGCTTTTGCCAGATGACTTCCATCTTACCCTCTTACCATCTTAGCCTCTCATTTTTGCATATCCCAAACCCCCTTCCAAACATCCAGCAGCTGCTTGTAAAGAAGAAGTCCTAGAACAAAAAGCCAGTGCTGCCTTTCATAGCCCCTTTGCTGTCTATGAAGTAGAGGAAAGAAGCTAGTGAGACGCACTTTCTTTCTCAACTCCATAGAGCGCATCCTTCTCTCAAGGTGGCAGAGTCCTTGGCGGAAGTGAAGCATCTGCAGCTGCAGTTCAGACTGAGAGATGTGCCAGGACAGGAAACATTTGCTGACCTTCCCTGTTCCCTGTGCAACATGATTCTCGCATCCCAGTCACTTTCACATACCTTCGGTATCCCTGAGTCCAAGCAGCTAAAGCTCACAGAGACAGAAGTGTCAGGAAGGGAAACGTTCCAAAAGCACCCCCTTCTCTTATCAGCATATAAATTGTGCACAACAGGCTGCGGCACCGAACCTTCCTTCTCAGATAGACATGCCATCACACTTTTCACTCTTGCAGCTCGGTTGAAAAGCTCCAGCAGCTGCTCCCGCAATAGCAAAAGGTTCTAGAAGTGAAAGCCAGTTTGGGGCTGCACCTTCTCCTTGCCGCATGTAAGCCACACCAAACTCCCTGATGCACTCTGTCCTCCCCTTCTCAAAGGAGTAGACGGTGGCATCAGGACACACCTGTGTCCCAGCAGCTGGGTGCCCAGCCGGGAGCAGGAGCAGGGCTGGGGCTGCTCCCAAAGTTGCCCCGCCCCAATGCCAGAGCCGGACATATGCTGAGGGGGGGCTGGATCAGGCTTTATTGTCCAGCTGCATGCCAGGAGTGAGCACAAAATCTACCTGCATTCTCTGCAGCATGCCATCCTGGAGCAGAGCCATTGCCAAAGGAAGCCGTGAGCCCGTGCCAAGCCAGTGCCGGAGTGGGATCCTAGCAGCACCTGTGGAAGCTGGGAGAGAGGAGCCCACCTGGAGCAGGTTCGTGCAGGATTAATCATCCCGTGGCTTCCCACCAGGGTCCTGTTGCTTCCAAAAGGCCCCACAGTGTCACTGTGGCCCCTCGGTTCCACCAGGTTCCATAGCGTCACTGTGGTGCCCAGGGTTCCGTCAGCTTCGCCAGCATCCCCACGGTCTGCAGAGCTCCCCGAGCTTCTGTGGTGTCACAGTGGAGGCAGGGTTGCATCAGGTTCCATAGCATCAGCACGGTCTCCAGGGCTCCCAGAGGTTCTGTGGTGTCACAGTGGAGGCAGGGTTGCATCAGGTTCCATAGCATCACCACAGTCTCCAGGGCTCCCTGAGCTTCTGTGGTGTCACAGTGGAGGCAGGGTTGCATCAGGTTCCATAGCATCAGCACGGTCTCCAGGGCTCCCAGAGGTTCTGTGGTGTCACAGAGGAGGCAGGGTTGCATCAGGTTCCATAGCATCACCACGGTCTCCAGGGCTCCAAGAGCTTCTGTGGTGTCACAGAGGAGGCAGGGTTGCATCAGGTTCAATAGCATCAGCACAGTCTCAAGGGCTCCCCTGAGCTTCTGTGGTGGTGTCACAGAGGAGCCAGGCTTCCTTGTAGTTCCCCAGCATCACAAAGGCTCTCCTGGGAGCCACGGGTCACAAAGCACCGTGGGCTCTGTGCAGCCCCGCTGTGTCACAATGGCCGCTGGCTTCCACGAGCCCCCGCAGTGTCCCAGTGGGCCCCGTGGCTTTAGGAGTGGGTGGCTGGGAGTTGGTGCCAGCGGCTGGGGGAGCAGCAGCAGGGACTGTGTGTGGACAGTGCCATGGCCACTTGTGTGGCCACTGGTGTCTCTGTGCCAGGCACAGCCGTGGTGTGTAACACCGGCTCTGGGTCCTTTGGCTGTGCAGGTGGCAGTCACAGCCTGGAGCAGGGCTGCTCCCGGGGGACAGCCTGGGGCAGGAGGCTGCTGGAGATTCATTCCCCACACTCCTTGTCATGAGGTGCTCAGAGTGATTGGAAAGGCTGTTGGCAGCAGGCAGTTCTCTGGGTTCAAGCTGTGGAGCTGTCAGCGGGAATGCAAAGGCCAAGCTGGTGAGCCTTTTGTCCTGGTGCCTTTAGTGTGTGAGCAGTCCCTGGTGCCGTTGTCTTTGGATCCTGAGTGTGGGAGAGGCAAGGCTTAGGATGGTGCGTAGAGCTGAGAAGGAAAGTGCCGAGAGCAGCGTGTGTGCTGCTGCTTTGAGGGGTGCAGTTGAAGTTGTAGGCAGCAAGAGCTTTCTCAGCTGGCCCTTTTGTGAGCTCTGCTTTTGCCAGATGACTTCCATCTTACCCTCTTACCATCTTAGCCTCTCATTTTTGCATATCCCAAACCCCCTTCCAAACATCCAGCAGCTGCTTGTAAAGAAGAAGTCCTAGAACAAAAAGCCAGTGCTGCCTTTCATAGCCCCTTTGCTGTCTATGAAGTAGAGGAAAGAAGCTAGTGAGACGCACTTTCTTTCTCAACTCCATAGAGCGCATCCTTCTCTCAAGGTGGCAGAGTCCTTGGCGGAAGTGAAGCATCTGCAGCTGCAGTTCAGACTGAGAGATGTGCCAGGACAGGAAACATTTGCTGACCTTCCCTGTTCCCTGTGCAACATGATTCTCGCATCCCAGTCACTTTCACATACCTTCGGTATCCCTGAGTCCAAGCAGCTAAAGCTCACAGAGACAGAAGTGTCAGGAAGGAAAACGTTCCAAAAGCACCCCCTTCTCTTATCAGCATATAAATTGTGCACAACAGGCTGCGGCACCGAACCTTCCTTCTCAGATAGACATGCCATCACACTTTTCACTCTTGCAGCTCGGTTGAAAAGCTCCAGCAGCTGCTCCCGCAATAGCAAAAGGTTCTAGAAGTGAAAGCCAGTTTGGGGCTGCACCTTCTCCTTGCCGCATGTAAGCCACACCAAACTCCCTGATGCACTCTGTCCTCCCCTTCTCAAAGGAGTAGACGGTGGCATCAGGACACACCTGTGTCCCAGCAGCTGGGTGCCCAGCCGGGAGCAGGAGCAGGGCTGGGGCTGCTCCCAAAGTTGCCCCGCCCCAATGCCAGAGCCGGACATATGCTGAGGGGGGGCTGGATCAGGCTTTATTGTCCAGCTGCATGCCAGGAGTGAGCACAAAATCTACCTGCATTCTCTGCAGCATGCCATCCTGGAGCAGAGCCATTGCCAAAGGAAGCCGTGAGCCCGTGCCAAGCCAGTGCCGGAGTGGGATCCTAGCAGCACCTGTGGAAGCTGGGAGAGAGGAGCCCACCTGGAGCAGGTTCGTGCAGGATTAATCATCCCGTGGCTTCCCACCAGGGTCCTGTTGCTTCCAAAAGGCCCCACAGTGTCACTGTGGCCCCTCGGTTCCACCAGGTTCCATAGCGTCACTGTGGTGCCCAGGGTTCCGTCAGCTTCGCCAGCATCCCCACGGTCTGCAGAGCTCCCCGAGCTTCTGTGGTGTCACAGTGGAGGCAGGGTTGCATCAGGTTCCATAGCATCAGCACGGTCTCCAGGGCTCCCAGAGGTTCTGTGGTGTCACAGTGGAGGCAGGGTTGCATCAGGTTCCATAGCATCACCACAGTCTCCAGGGCTCCCTGAGCTTCTGTGGTGTCACAGTGGAGGCAGGGTTGCATCAGGTTCCATAGCATCAGCACGGTCTCCAGGGCTCCCAGAGGTTCTGTGGTGTCACAGAGGAGGCAGGGTTGCATCAGGTTCCATAGCATCAGCACGGTCTCCAGGGCTCCCCTGAGCTTCTGTGGTGGTGTCACAGAGGAGCCAGGCTTCCTTGTAGTTCCCCAGCATCACAAAGGCTCTCCTGGGAGCCACGGGTCACAAAGCACCGTGGGCTCTGTGCAGCCCCGCTGTGTCACAATGGCCGCTGGCTTCCACGAGCCCCCGCAGTGTCCCAGTGGGCCCCGTGGCTTTAGGAGTGGGTGGCTGGGAGTTGGTGCCAGCGGCTGGGGGAGCAGCAGCAGGGACTGTGTGTGGACAGTGCCATGGCCACTTGTGTGGCCACTGGTGTCTCTGTGCCAGGCACAGCCGTGGTGTGTAACACCGGCTCTGGGTCCTTTGGCTGTGCAGGTGGCAGTCACGGCCTGGAGCAGGGCTGCTCCCGGGGGACAGCCTGGGGCAGGAGGCTGCTGGAGATTCATTCCCCACACTCCTTGTCATGAGGTGCTCAGAGTGATTGGAAAGGCTGTTGGCAGCAGGCAGTTCTCTGGGTTCAAGCTGTGGAGCTGTCAGCGGGAATGCAAAGGCCAAGCTGGTGAGCCTTTTGTCCTGGTGCCTTTAGTGTGTGAGCAGTCCCTGGTGCCGTTGTCTTTGGATCCTGAGTGTGGGAGAGGCAAGGCTTAGGATGGTGCGTAGAGCTGAGAAGGAAAGTGCCGAGAGCAGCGTGTGTGCTGCTGCTTTGAGGGGTGCAGTTGAAGTTGTAGGCAGCAAGAGCTTTCTCAGCTGGCCCTTTTGTGAGCTCTGCTTTTGCCAGATGACTTCCATCTTACCCTCTTACCATCTTAGCCTCTCATTTTTGCATATCCCAAACCCCCTTCCAAACATCCAGCAGCTGCTTGTAAAGAAGAAGTCCTAGAACAAAAAGCCAGTGCTGCCTTTCATAGCCCCTTTGCTGTCTATGAAGTAGAGGAAAGAAGCTAGTGAGACGCACTTTCTTTCTCAACTCCATAGAGCGCATCCTTCTCTCAAGGTGGCAGAGTCCTTGGCGGAAGTGAAGCATCTGCAGCTGCAGTTCAGACTGAGAGATGTGCCAGGACAGGAAACATTTGCTGACCTTCCCTGTTCCCTGTGCAACATGATTCTCGCATCCCAGTCACTTTCACATACCTTCGGTATCCCTGAGTCCAAGCAGCTAAAGCTCACAGAGACAGAAGTGTCAGGAAGGAAAACGTTCCAAAAGCACCCCCTTCTCTTATCAGCATATAAATTGTGCACAACAGGCTGCGGCACCGAACCTTCCTTCTCAGATAGACATGCCATCACACTTTTCACTCTTGCAGCTCGGTTGAAAAGCTCCAGCAGCTGCTCCCGCAATAGCAAAAGGTTCTAGAAGTGAAAGCCAGTTTGGGGCTGCACCTTCTCCTTGCCGCATGTAAGCCACACCAAACTCCCTGATGCACTCTGTCCTCCCCTTCTCAAAGGAGTAGACGGTGGCATCAGGACACACCTGTGTCCCAGCAGCTGGGTGCCCAGCCGGGAGCAGGAGCAGGGCTGGGGCTGCTCCCAAAGTTGCCCCGCCCCAATGCCAGAGCCGGACATATGCTGAGGGGGGGCTGGATCAGGCTTTATTGTCCAGCTGCATGCCAGGAGTGAGCACAAAATCTACCTGCATTCTCTGCAGCATGCCATCCTGGAGCAGAGCCATTGCCAAAGGAAGCCGTGAGCCCGTGCCAAGCCAGTGCCAGAGTGGGATCCTAGCAGCACCTGTGGAAGCTGGGAGAGAGGAGCCCACCTGGAGCAGGTTCGTGCAGGATTAATCATCCCGTGGCTTCCCACCAGGGTCCTGTTGCTTCCAAAAGGCCCCACAGTGTCACTGTGGCCCCTCGGTTCCACCAGGTTCCATAGCGTCACTGTGGTGCCCAGGGTTCCGTCAGCTTCGCCAGCATCCCCACGGTCTGCAGAGCTCCCCGAGCTTCTGTGGTGTCACAGTGGAGGCAGGGTTGCATCAGGTTCCATAGCATCAGCACGGTCTCCAGGGCTCCCAGAGGTTCTGTGGTGTCACAGTGGAGGCAGGGTTGCATCAGGTTCCATAGCATCACCACAGTCTCCAGGGCTCCCTGAGCTTCTGTGGTGTCACAGTGGAGGCAGGGTTGCATCAGGTTCCATAGCATCAGCACGGTCTCCAGGGCTCCCAGAGGTTCTGTGGTGTCACAGAGGAGGCAGGGTTGCATCAGGTTCCATAGCATCACCACGGTCTCCAGGGCTCCAAGAGCTTCTGTGGTGTCACAGAGGAGGCAGGGTTGCATCAGGTTCAATAGCATCAGCACAGTCTCAAGGGCTCCCCTGAGCTTCTGTGGTGGTGTCACAGAGGAGCCAGGCTTCCTTGTAGTTCCCCAGCATCACAAAGGCTCTCCTGGGAGCCACGGGTCACAAAGCACCGTGGGCTCTGTGCAGCCCCGCTGTGTCACAATGGCCGCTGGCTTCCACGAGCCCCCGCAGTGTCCCAGTGGGCCCCGTGGCTTTAGGAGTGGGTGGCTGGGAGTTGGTGCCAGCGGCTGGGGGAGCAGCAGCAGGGACTGTGTGTGGACAGTGCCATGGCCACTTGTGTGGCCACTGGTGTCTCTGTGCCAGGCACAGCCGTGGTGTGTAACACCGGCTCTGGGTCCTTTGGCTGTGCAGGTGGCAGTCACAGCCTGGAGCAGGGCTGCTCCCGGGGGACAGCCTGGGGCAGGAGGCTGCTGGAGATTCATTCCCCACACTCCTTGTCATGAGGTGCTCAGAGTGATTGGAAAGGCTGTTGGCAGCAGGCAGTTCTCTGGGTTCAAGCTGTGGAGCTGTCAGCGGGAATGCAAAGGCCAAGCTGGTGAGCCTTTTGTCCTGGTGCCTTTAGTGTGTGAGCAGTCCCTGGTGCCGTTGTCTTTGGATCCTGAGTGTGGGAGAGGCAAGGCTTAGGATGGTGCGTAGAGCTGAGAAGGAAAGTGCCGAGAGCAGCGTGTGTGCTGCTGCTTTGAGGGGTGCAGTTGAAGTTGTAGGCAGCAAGAGCTTTCTCAGCTGGCCCTTTTGTGAGCTCTGCTTTTGCCAGATGACTTCCATCTTACCCTCTTACCATCTTAGCCTCTCATTTTTGCATATCCCAAACCCCCTTCCAAACATCCAGCAGCTGCTTGTAAAGAAGAAGTCCTAGAACAAAAAGCCAGTGCTGCCTTTCATAGCCCCTTTGCTGTCTATGAAGTAGAGGAAAGAAGCTAGTGAGACGCACTTTCTTTCTCAACTCCATAGAGCGCATCCTTCTCTCAAGGTGGCAGAGTCCTTGGCGGAAGTGAAGCATCTGCAGCTGCAGTTCAGACTGAGAGATGTGCCAGGACAGGAAACATTTGCTGACCTTCCCTGTTCCCTGTGCAACATGATTCTCGCATCCCAGTCACTTTCACATACCTTCGGTATCCCTGAGTCCAAGCAGCTAAAGCTCACAGAGACAGAAGTGTCAGGAAGGAAAACGTTCCAAAAGCACCCCCTTCTCTTATCAGCATATAAATTGTGCACAACAGGCTGCGGCACCGAACCTTCCTTCTCAGATAGACATGCCATCACACTTTTCACTCTTGCAGCTCGGTTGAAAAGCTCCAGCAGCTGCTCCCGCAATAGCAAAAGGTTCTAGAAGTGAAAGCCAGTTTGGGGCTGCACCTTCTCCTTGCCGCATGTAAGCCACACCAAACTCCCTGATGCACTCTGTCCTCCCCTTCTCAAAGGAGTAGACGGTGGCATCAGGACACACCTGTGTCCCAGCAGCTGGGTGCCCAGCCGGGAGCAGGAGCAGGGCTGGGGCTGCTCCCAAAGTTGCCCCGCCCCAATGCCAGAGCCGGACATATGCTGAGGGGGGGCTGGATCAGGCTTTATTGTCCAGCTGCATGCCAGGAGTGAGCACAAAATCTACCTGCATTCTCTGCAGCATGCCATCCTGGAGCAGAGCCATTGCCAAAGGAAGCCGTGAGCCCGTGCCAAGCCAGTGCCGGAGTGGGATCCTAGCAGCACCTGTGGAAGCTGGGAGAGAGGAGCCCACCTGGAGCAGGTTCGTGCAGGATTAATCATCCCGTGGCTTCCCACCAGGGTCCTGTTGCTTCCAAAAGGCCCCACAGTGTCACTGTGGCCCCTCGGTTCCACCAGGTTCCATAGCGTCACTGTGGTGCCCAGGGTTCCGTCAGCTTCGCCAGCATCCCCACGGTCTGCAGAGCTCCCCGAGCTTCTGTGGTGTCACAGTGGAGGCAGGGTTGCATCAGGTTCCATAGCATCAGCACGGTCTCCAGGGCTCCCAGAGGTTCTGTGGTGTCACAGTGGAGGCAGGGTTGCATCAGGTTCCATAGCATCACCACAGTCTCCAGGGCTCCCTGAGCTTCTGTGGTGTCACAGTGGAGGCAGGGTTGCATCAGGTTCCATAGCATCAGCACGGTCTCCAGGGCTCCCAGAGGTTCTGTGGTGTCACAGAGGAGGCAGGGTTGCATCAGGTTCCATAGCATCAGCACGGTCTCCAGGGCTCCCCTGAGCTTCTGTGGTGGTGTCACAGAGGAGCCAGGCTTCCTTGTAGTTCCCCAGCATCACAAAGGCTCTCCTGGGAGCCACGGGTCACAAAGCACCGTGGGCTCTGTGCAGCCCCGCTGTGTCACAATGGCCGCTGGCTTCCACGAGCCCCCGCAGTGTCCCAGTGGGCCCCGTGGCTTTAGGAGTGGGTGGCTGGGAGTTGGTGCCAGCGGCTGGGGGAGCAGCAGCAGGGACTGTGTGTGGACAGTGCCATGGCCACTTGTGTGGCCACTGGTGTCTCTGTGCCAGGCACAGCCGTGGTGTGTAACACCGGCTCTGGGTCCTTTGGCTGTGCAGGTGGCAGTCACGGCCTGGAGCAGGGCTGCTCCCGGGGGACAGCCTGGGGCAGGAGGCTGCTGGAGATTCATTCCCCACACTCCTTGTCATGAGGTGCTCAGAGTGATTGGAAAGGCTGTTGGCAGCAGGCAGTTCTCTGGGTTCAAGCTGTGGAGCTGTCAGCGGGAATGCAAAGGCCAAGCTGGTGAGCCTTTTGTCCTGGTGCCTTTAGTGTGTGAGCAGTCCCTGGTGCCGTTGTCTTTGGATCCTGAGTGTGGGAGAGGCAAGGCTTAGGATGGTGCGTAGAGCTGAGAAGGAAAGTGCCGAGAGCAGCGTGTGTGCTGCTGCTTTGAGGGGTGCAGTTGAAGTTGTAGGCAGCAAGAGCTTTCTCAGCTGGCCCTTTTGTGAGCTCTGCTTTTGCCAGATGACTTCCATCTTACCTTCTTACCATCTTAGCCTCTCATTTTTGCATATCCCAAACCCCCTTCCAAACATCCAGCAGCTGCTTGTAAAGAAGAAGTCCTAGAACAAAAAGCCAGTGCTGCCTTTCATAGCCCCTTTGCTGTCTATGAAGTAGAGGAAAGAAGCTAGTGAGACGCACTTTCTTTCTCAACTCCATAGAGCGCATCCTTCTCTCAAGGTGGCAGAGTCCTTGGCGGAAGTGAAGCATCTGCAGCTGCAGTTCAGACTGAGAGATGTGCCAGGACAGGAAACATTTGCTGACCTTCCCTGTTCCCTGTGCAACATGATTCTCGCATCCCAGTCACTTTCACATACCTTCGGTATCCCTGAGTCCAAGCAGCTAAAGCTCACAGAGACAGAAGTGTCAGGAAGGAAAACGTTCCAAAAGCACCCCCTTCTCTTATCAGCATATAAATTGTGCACAACAGGCTGCGGCACCGAACCTTCCTTCTCAGATAGACATGCCATCACACTTTTCACTCTTGCAGCTCGGTTGAAAAGCTCCAGCAGCTGCTCCCGCAATAGCAAAAGGTTCTAGAAGTGAAAGCCAGTTTGGGGCTGCACCTTCTCCTTGCCGCATGTAAGCCACACCAAACTCCCTGATGCACTCTGTCCTCCCCTTCTCAAAGGAGTAGACGGTGGCATCAGGACACACCTGTGTCCCAGCAGCTGGGTGCCCAGCCGGGAGCAGGAGCAGGGCTGGGGCTGCTCCCAAAGTTGCCCCGCCCCAATGCCAGAGCCGGACATATGCTGAGGGGGGGCTGGATCAGGCTTTATTGTCCAGCTGCATGCCAGGAGTGAGCACAAAATCTACCTGCATTCTCTGCAGCATGCCATCCTGGAGCAGAGCCATTGCCAAAGGAAGCCGTGAGCCCGTGCCAAGCCAGTGCCGGAGTGGGATCCTAGCAGCACCTGTGGAAGCCGGGAGAGAGGAGCCCACCTGGAGCAGGTTCGTGCAGGATTAATCATCCCGTGGCTTCCCACCAGGGTCCTGTTGCTTCCAAAAGGCCCCACAGTGTCACTGTGGCCCCTCGGTTCCACCAGGTTCCATAGCGTCACTGTGGTGCCCAGGGTTCCGTCAGCTTCGCCAGCATCCCCACGGTCTGCAGAGCTCCCCGAGCTTCTGTGGTGTCACAGTGGAGGCAGGGTTGCATCAGGTTCCATAGCATCAGCACGGTCTCCAGGGCTCCCAGAGGTTCTGTGGTGTCACAGTGGAGGCAGGGTTGCATCAGGTTCCATAGCATCACCACAGTCTCCAGGGCTCCCTGAGCTTCTGTGGTGTCACAGTGGAGGCAGGGTTGCATCAGGTTCCATAGCATCAGCACGGTCTCCAGGGCTCCCAGAGGTTCTGTGGTGTCACAGAGGAGGCAGGGTTGCATCAGGTTCCATAGCATCACCACGGTCTCCAGGGCTCCAAGAGCTTCTGTGGTGTCACAGAGGAGGCAGGGTTGCATCAGGTTCAATAGCATCAGCACAGTCTCAAGGGCTCCCCTGAGCTTCTGTGGTGGTGTCACAGAGGAGCCAGGCTTCCTTGTAGTTCCCCAGCATCACAAAGGCTCTCCTGGGAGCCACGGGTCACAAAGCACCGTGGGCTCTGTGCAGCCCCGCTGTGTCACAATGGCCGCTGGCTTCCACGAGCCCCCGCAGTGTCCCAGTGGGCCCCGTGGCTTTAGGAGTGGGTGGCTGGGAGTTGGTGCCAGCGGCTGGGGGAGCAGCAGCAGGGACTGTGTGTGGACAGTGCCATGGCCACTTGTGTGGCCACTGGTGTCTCTGTGCCAGGCACAGCCGTGGTGTGTAACACCGGCTCTGGGTCCTTTGGCTGTGCAGGTGGCAGTCACAGCCTGGAGCAGGGCTGCTCCCGGGGGACAGCCTGGGGCAGGAGGCTGCTGGAGATTCATTCCCCACACTCCTTGTCATGAGGTGCTCAGAGTGATTGGAAAGGCTGTTGGCAGCAGGCAGTTCTCTGGGTTCAAGCTGTGGAGCTGTCAGCGGGAATGCAAAGGCCAAGCTGGTGAGCCTTTTGTCCTGGTGCCTTTAGTGTGTGAGCAGTCCCTGGTGCCGTTGTCTTTGGATCCTGAGTGTGGGAGAGGCAAGGCTTAGGATGGTGCGTAGAGCTGAGAAGGAAAGTGCCGAGAGCAGCGTGTGTGCTGCTGCTTTGAGGGGTGCAGTTGAAGTTGTAGGCAGCAAGAGCTTTCTCAGCTGGCCCTTTTGTGAGCTCTGCTTTTGCCAGATGACTTCCATCTTACCCTCTTACCATCTTAGCCTCTCATTTTTGCATATCCCAAACCCCCTTCCAAACATCCAGCAGCTGCTTGTAAAGAAGAAGTCCTAGAACAAAAAGCCAGTGCTGCCTTTCATAGCCCCTTTGCTGTCTATGAAGTAGAGGAAAGAAGCTAGTGAGACGCACTTTCTTTCTCAACTCCATAGAGCGCATCCTTCTCTCAAGGTGGCAGAGTCCTTGGCGGAAGTGAAGCATCTGCAGCTGCAGTTCAGACTGAGAGATGTGCCAGGACAGGAAACATTTGCTGACCTTCCCTGTTCCCTATGCAACATGATTCTCGCATCCCAGTCACTTTCACATACCTTCGGTATCCCTGAGTCCAAGCAGCTAAAGCTCACAGAGACAGAAGTGTCAGGAAGGAAAACATTGCAAAAGCACCCCCTTCTCTTATCAGCATATAAATTGTGCACAACAGGCTGCGGCACCGAACCTTCCTTCTCAGATAGACATGCCATCACACTTTTCACTCTTGCAGCTCGGTTGAAAAGCTCCAGCAGCTGCTCCCGCAATAGCAAAAGGTTCTAGAAGTGAAAGCCAGTTTGGGGCTGCACCTTCTCCTTGCCGCATGTAAGCCACACCAAACTCCCTGATGCACTCTGTCCTCCCCTTCTCAAAGGAGTAGACGGTGGCATCAGGACACACCTGTGTCCCAGCAGCTGGGTGCCCAGCCGGGAGCAGGAGCAGGGCTGGGGCTGCTCCCAAAGTTGCCCCGCCCCAATGCCAGAGCCGGACATATGCTGAGGGGGGGCTGGATCAGGCTTTATTGTCCAGCTGCATGCCAGGAGTGAGCACAAAATCTACCTGCATTCTCTGCAGCATGCCATCCTGGAGCAGAGCCATTGCCAAAGGAAGCCGTGAGCCCGTGCCAAGCCAGTGCCGGAGTGGGATCCTAGCAGCACCTGTGGAAGCCGGGAGAGAGGAGCCCACCTGGAGCAGGTTCGTGCAGGATTAATCATCCCGTGGCTTCCCACCAGGGTCCTGTTGCTTCCAAAAGGCCCCACAGTGTCACTGTGGCCCCTCGGTTCCACCAGGTTCCATAGCGTCACTGTGGTGCCCAGGGTTCCGTCAGCTTCGCCAGCATCCCCACGGTCTGCAGAGCTCCCCGAGCTTCTGTGGTGTCACAGTGGAGGCAGGGTTGCATCAGGTTCCATAGCATCAGCACGGTCTCCAGGGCTCCCAGAGGTTCTGTGGTGTCACAGTGGAGGCAGGGTTGCATCAGGTTCCATAGCATCACCACAGTCTCCAGGGCTCCCTGAGCTTCTGTGGTGTCACAGTGGAGGCAGGGTTGCATCAGGTTCCATAGCATCAGCACGGTCTCCAGGGCTCCCAGAGGTTCTGTGGTGTCACAGAGGAGGCAGGGTTGCATCAGGTTCCATAGCATCAGCACGGTCTCCAGGGCTCCCCTGAGCTTCTGTGGTGGTGTCACAGAGGAGCCAGGCTTCCTTGTAGTTCCCCAGCATCACAAAGGCTCTCCTGGGAGCCACGGGTCACAAAGCACCGTGGGCTCTGTGCAGCCCCGCTGTGTCACAATGGCCGCTGGCTTCCACGAGCCCCCGCAGTGTCCCAGTGGGCCCCGTGGCTTTAGGAGTGGGTGGCTGGGAGTTGGTGCCAGCGGCTGGGGGAGCAGCAGCAGGAACTGTGTGTGGACAGTGCCATGGCCACTTGTGTGGCCACTGGTGTCTCTGTGCCAGGCACAGCCGTGGTGTGTAACACCGGCTCTGGGTCCTTTGGCTGTGCAGGTGGCAGTCACGGCCTGGAGCAGGGCTGCTCCCGGGGGACAGCCTGGGGCAGGAGGCTGCTGGAGATTCATTCCCCACACTCCTTGTCATGAGGTGCTCAGAGTGATTGGAAAGGCTGTTGGCAGCAGGCAGTTCTCTGGGTTCAAGCTGTGGAGCTGTCAGCGGGAATGCAAAGGCCAAGCTGGTGAGCCTTTTGTCCTGGTGCCTTTAGTGTGTGAGCAGTCCCTGGTGCCGTTGTCTTTGGATCCTGAGTGTGGGAGAGGCAAGGCTTAGGATGGTGCGTAGAGCTGAGAAGGAAAGTGCCGAGAGCAGCGTGTGTGCTGCTGCTTTGAGGGGTGCAGTTGAAGTTGTAGGCAGCAAGAGCTTTCTCAGCTGGCCCTTTTGTGAGCTCTGCTTTTGCCAGATGACTTCCATCTTACCCTCTTACCATCTTAGCCTCTCATTTTTGCATATCCCAAACCCCCTTCCAAACATCCAGCAGCTGCTTGTAAAGAAGAAGTCCTAGAACAAAAAGCCAGTGCTGCCTTTCATAGCCCCTTTGCTGTCTATGAAGTAGAGGAAAGAAGCTAGTGAGACGCACTTTCTTTCTCAACTCCATAGAGCGCATCCTTCTCTCAAGGTGGCAGAGTCCTTGGCGGAAGTGAAGCATCTGCAGCTGCAGTTCAGACTGAGAGATGTGCCAGGACAGGAAACATTTGCTGACCTTCCCTGTTCCCTATGCAACATGATTCTCGCATCCCAGTCACTTTCACATACCTTCGGTATCCCTGAGTCCAAGCAGCTAAAGCTCACAGAGACAGAAGTGTCAGGAAGGAAAACATTGCAAAAGCACCCCCTTCTCTTATCAGCATATAAATTGTGCACAACAGGCTGCGGCACCGAACCTTCCTTCTCAGATAGACATGCCATCACACTTTTCACTCTTGCAGCTCGGTTGAAAAGCTCCAGCAGCTGCTCCCGCAATAGCAAAAGGTTCTAGAAGTGAAAGCCAGTTTGGGGCTGCACCTTCTCCTTGCCGCATGTAAGCCACACCAAACTCCCTGATGCACTCTGTCCTCCCCTTCTCAAAGGAGTAGACGGTGGCATCAGGACACACCTGTGTCCCAGCAGCTGGGTGCCCAGCCGGGAGCAGGAGCAGGGCTGGGGCTGCTCCCAAAGTTGCCCCGCCCCAATGCCAGAGCCGGACATATGCTGAGGGGGGGCTGGATCAGGCTTTATTGTCCAGCTGCATGCCAGGAGTGAGCACAAAATCTACCTGCATTCTCTGCAGCATGCCATCCTGGAGCAGAGCCATTGCCAAAGGAAGCCGTGAGCCCGTGCCAAGCCAGTGCCGGAGTGGGATCCTAGCAGCACCTGTGGAAGCCGGGAGAGAGGAGCCCACCTGGAGCAGGTTCGTGCAGGATTAATCATCCCGTGGCTTCCCACCAGGGTCCTGTTGCTTCCAAAAGGCCCCACAGTGTCACTGTGGCCCCTCGGTTCCACCAGGTTCCATAGCGTCACTGTGGTGCCCAGGGTTCCGTCAGCTTCGCCAGCATCCCCACGGTCTGCAGAGCTCCCCGAGCTTCTGTGGTGTCACAGTGGAGGCAGGGTTGCATCAGGTTCCATAGCATCAGCACGGTCTCCAGGGCTCCCAGAGGTTCTGTGGTGTCACAGTGGAGGCAGGGTTGCATCAGGTTCCATAGCATCACCACAGTCTCCAGGGCTCCCTGAGCTTCTGTGGTGTCACAGTGGAGGCAGGGTTGCATCAGGTTCCATAGCATCAGCACGGTCTCCAGGGCTCCCAGAGGTTCTGTGGTGTCACAGAGGAGGCAGGGTTGCATCAGGTTCCATAGCATCAGCACGGTCTCCAGGGCTCCCCTGAGCTTCTGTGGTGGTGTCACAGAGGAGCCAGGCTTCCTTGTAGTTCCCCAGCATCACAAAGGCTCTCCTGGGAGCCACGGGTCACAAAGCACCGTGGGCTCTGTGCAGCCCCGCTGTGTCACAATGGCCGCTGGCTTCCACGAGCCCCCGCAGTGTCCCAGTGGGCCCCGTGGCTTTAGGAGTGGGTGGCTGGGAGTTGGTGCCAGCGGCTGGGGGAGCAGCAGCAGGAACTGTGTGTGGACAGTGCCATGGCCACTTGTGTGGCCACTGGTGTCTCTGTGCCAGGCACAGCCGTGGTGTGTAACACCGGCTCTGGGTCCTTTGGCTGTGCAGGTGGCAGTCACGGCCTGGAGCAGGGCTGCTCCCGGGGGACAGCCTGGGGCAGGAGGCTGCTGGAGATTCATTCCCCACACTCCTTGTCATGAGGTGCTCAGAGTGATTGGAAAGGCTGTTGGCAGCAGGCAGTTCTCTGGGTTCAAGCTGTGGAGCTGTCAGCGGGAATGCAAAGGCCAAGCTGGTGAGCCTTTTGTCCTGGTGCCTTTAGTGTGTGAGCAGTCCCTGGTGCCGTTGTCTTTGGATCCTGAGTGTGGGAGAGGCAAGGCTTAGGATGGTGCGTAGAGCTGAGAAGGAAAGTGCCGAGAGCAGCGTGTGTGCTGCTGCTTTGAGGGGTGCAGTTGAAGTTGTAGGCAGCAAGAGCTTTCTCAGCTGGCCCTTTTGTGAGCTCTGCTTTTGCCAGATGACTTCCATCTTACCCTCTTACCATCTTAGCCTCTCATTTTTGCATATCCCAAACCCCCTTCCAAACATCCAGCAGCTGCTTGTAAAGAAGAAGTCCTAGAACAAAAAGCCAGTGCTGCCTTTCATAGCCCCTTTGCTGTCTATGAAGTAGAGGAAAGAAGCTAGTGAGACGCACTTTCTTTCTCAACTCCATAGAGCGCATCCTTCTCTCAAGGTGGCAGAGTCCTTGGCGGAAGTGAAGCATCTGCAGCTGCAGTTCAGACTGAGAGATGTGCCAGGACAGGAAACATTTGCTGACCTTCCCTGTTCCCTGTGCAACATGATTCTCGCATCCCAGTCACTTTCACATACCTTCGGTACCCCTGAGTCCAAGCAGCTAAAGCTCACAGAGACAGAAGTGTCAGGAAGGAAAACGTTGCAAAAGCACCCCCTTCTCTTATCAGCATATAAATTGTGCACAACAGGCTGCGGCACCGAACCTTCCTTCTCAGATAGACATGCCATCACACTTTTCACTCTTGCAGCTCGGTTGAAAAGCTCCAGCAGCTGCTCCCGCAATAGCAAAAGGTTCTAGAAGTGAAAGCCAGTTTGGGGCTGCACCTTCTCCTTGCCGCATGTAAGCCACACCAAACTCCCTGATGCACTCTGTCCTCCCCTTCTCAAAGGAGTAGACGGTGGCATCAGGACACACCTGTGTCCCAGCAGCTGGGTGCCCAGCCGGGAGCAGGAGCAGGGCTGGGGCTGCTCCCAAAGTTGCCCCGCCCCAATGCCAGAGCCGGACATATGCTGAGGGGGGGCTGGATCAGGCTTTATTGTCCAGCTGCATGCCAGGAGTGAGCACAAAATCTACCTGCATTCTCTGCAGCATGCCATCCTGGAGCAGAGCCATTGCCAAAGGAAGCCGTCAGCCCGTGCCAAGCCAGTGCCGGAGTGGGATCCTAGCAGCACCTGTGGAAGCCGGGAGAGAGGAGCCCACCTGGAGCAGGTTCGTGCAGGATTAATCATCCCGTGGCTTCCCACCAGGGTCCTGTTGCTTCCAAAAGGCCCCACAGTGTCACTGTGGCCCCTCGGTTCCACCAGGTTCCATAGCGTCACTGTGGTGCCCAGGGTTCCGTCAGCTTCGCCAGCATCCCCACGGTCTGCAGAGCTCCCCGAGCTTCTGTGGTGTCACAGTGGAGGCAGGGTTGCATCAGGTTCCATAGCATCAGCACGGTCTCCAGGGCTCCCAGAGGTTCTGTGGTGTCACAGTGGAGGCAGGGTTGCATCAGGTTCCATAGCATCACCACAGTCTCCAGGGCTCCCTGAGCTTCTGTGGTGTCACAGTGGAGGCAGGGTTGCATCAGGTTCCATAGCATCAGCACGGTCTCCAGAGCTCCCAGAGGTTCTGTGGTGTCACAGAGGAGGCAGGGTTGCATCAGGTTCCATAGCTTCAGCACGGTCTCCAGGGCTCCAAGAGCTTCTGTGTTGTCACAGAGGAGGCAGGGTTGCATCAGGTTCAATAGCATCAGCATGGTCTCCAGGGCTCCCCTGAGCTTCTGTGGTGGTGTCACAGAGGAGCCAGGCTTCCTTGTAGTTCCCCAGCATCACAAAGGCTCTCCTGGGAGCCACGGGTCACAAAGCACCGTGGGCTCTGTGCAGCCCCGCTGTGTCACAATGGCCGCTGGCTTCCACGAGCCCCCGCAGTGTCCCAGTGGGCCCCGTGGCTTTAGGAGTGGGTGGCTGGGAGTTGGTGCCAGCGGCTGGGGGAGCAGCAGCAGGGACTGTGTGTGGACAGTGCCATGGCCACTTGTGTGGCCACTGGTGTCTCTGTGCCAGGCACAGCCGTGGTGTGTAACACCGGCTCTGGGTCCTTTGGCTGTGCAGGTGGCAGTCACGGCCTGGAGCAGGGCTGCTCCCGGGGGACAGCCTGGGGCAGGAGGCTGCTGGAGATTCATTCCCCACACTCCTTGTCATGAGGTGCTCAGAGTGATTGGAAAGGCTGTTGGCAGCAGGCAGTTCTCTGGGTTCAAGCTGTGGAGCTGTCAGCGGGAATGCAAAGGCCAAGCTGGTGAGCCTTTTGTCCTGGTGCCTTTAGTGTGTGAGCAGTCCCTGGTGCCGTTGTCTTTGGATCCTGAGTGTGGGAGAGGCAAGGCTTAGGATGGTGCGTAGAGCTGAGAAGGAAAGTGCCGAGAGCAGCGTGTGTGCTGCTGCTTTGAGGGGTGCAGTTGAAGTTGTAGGCAGCAAGAGCTTTCTCAGCTGGCCCTTTTGTGAGCTCTGCTTTTGCCAGATGACTTCCATCTTACCCTCTTACCATCTTAGCCTCTCATTTTTGCATATCCCAAACCCCCTTCCAAACATCCAGCAGCTGCTTGTAAAGAAGAAGTCCTAGAACAAAAAGCCAGTGCTGCCTTTCATAGCCCCTTTGCTGTCTATGAAGTAGAGGAAAGAAGCTAGTGAGACGCACTTTCTTTCTCAACTCCATAGAGCGCATCCTTCTCTCAAGGTGGCAGAGTCCTTGGCGGAAGTGAAGCATCTGCAGCTGCAGTTCAGACTGAGAGATGTGCCAGGACAGGAAACATTTGCTGACCTTCCCTGTTCCCTGTGCAACATGATTCTCGCATCCCAGTCACTTTCACATACCTTCGGTATCCCTGAGTCCAAGCAGCTAAAGCTCACAGAGACAGAAGTGTCAGGAAGGAAAACGTTGCAAAAGCACCCCCTTCTCTTATCAGCATATAAATTGTGCACAACAGGCTGCGGCACCGAACCTTCCTTCTCAGATAGACATGCCATCACACTTTTCACTCTTGCAGCTCGGTTGAAAAGCTCCAGCAGCTGCTCCCGCAATAGCAAAAGGTTCTAGAAGTGAAAGCCAGTTTGGGGCTGCACCTTCTCCTTGCCGCATGTAAGCCACACCAAACTCCCTGATGCACTCTGTCCTCCCCTTCTCAAAGGAGTAGACGGTGGCATCAGGACACACCTGTGTCCCAGCAGCTGGGTGCCCAGCCGGGAGCAGGAGCAGGGCTGGGGCTGCTCCCAAAGTTGCCCCGCCCCAATGCCAGAGCCGGACATATGCTGAGGGGGGGCTGGATCAGGCTTTATTGTCCAGCTGCATGCCAGGAGTGAGCACAAAATCTACCTGCATTCTCTGCAGCATGCCATCCTGGAGCAGAGCCATTGCCAAAGGAAGCCGTGAGCCCGTGCCAAGCCAGTGCCGGAGTGGGATCCTAGCAGCACCTGTGGAAGCCGGGAGAGAGGAGCCCACCTGGAGCAGGTTCGTGCAGGATTAATCATCCCGTGGCTTCCCACCAGGGTCCTGTTGCTTCCAAAAGGCCCCACAGTGTCACTGTGGCCCCTCGGTTCCACCAGGTTCCATAGCGTCACTGTGCTGCCCAGGGTTCCATCAGCTTCGCCAGCATCCCCACGGTCTGCAGAGCTCCCCGAGCTTCTGTGGTGTCACAGTGGAGGCAGGGTTGCATCAGGTTCCATAGCATCAGCACGGTCTCCAGGGCTCCCAGAGGTTCTGTGGTGTCACAGTGGAGGCAGGGTTGCATCAGGTTCCATAGCATCACCACAGTCTCCAGGGCTCCCTGAGCTTCTGTGGTGTCACAGTGGAGGCAGGGTTGCATCAGGTTCCATAGCATCAGCACGGTCTCCAGGGCTCCCAGAGGTTCTGTGGTGTCACAGAGGAGGCAGGGTTGCATCAGGTTCCATAGCATCAGCACGGTCTCCAGGGCTCCCCTGAGCTTCTGTGGTGGTGTCACAGAGGAGCCAGGCTTCCTTGTAGTTCCCCAGCATCACAAAGGCTCTCCTGGGAGCCACGGGTCACAAAGCACCGTGGGCTCTGTGCAGCCCCGCTGTGTCACAATGGCCGCTGGCTTCCACGAGCCCCCGCAGTGTCCCAGTGGGCCCCGTGGCTTTAGGAGTGGGTGGCTGGGAGTTGGTGCCAGCGGCTGGGGGAGCAGCAGCAGGGACTGTGTGTGGACAGTGCCATGGCCACTTGTGTGGCCACTGGTGTCTCTGTGCCAGGCACAGCCGTGGTGTGTAACACCGGCTCTGGGTCCTTTGGCTGTGCAGGTGGCAGTCACGGCCTGGAGCAGGGCTGCTCCCGGGGGACAGCCTGGGGCAGGAGGCTGCTGGAGATTCATTCCCCACACTCCTTGTCATGAGGTGCTCAGAGTGATTGGAAAGGCTGTTGGCAGCAGGCAGTTCTCTGGGTTCAAGCTGTGGAGCTGTCAGCGGGAATGCAAAGGCCAAGCTGGTGAGCCTTTTGTCCTGGTGCCTTTAGTGTGTGAGCAGTCCCTGGTGCCGTTGTCTTTGGATCCTGAGTGTGGGAGAGGCAAGGCTTAGGATGGTGCGTAGAGCTGAGAAGGAAAGTGCCGAGAGCAGCATGTGTGCTGCTGCTTTGAGGGGTGCAGTTGAAGTTGTAGGCAGCAAGAGCTTTCTCAGCTGGCCCTTTTGTGAGCTCTGCTTTTGCCAGATGACTTCCATCTTACCCTCTTACCATCTTAGCCTCTCATTTTTGCATATCCCAAACCCCCTTCCAAACATCCAGCAGCTGCTTGTAAAGAAGAAGTCCTAGAACAAAAAGCCAGTGCTGCCTTTCATAGCCCCTTTGCTGTCTATGAAGTAGAGGAAAGAAGCTAGTGAGACGCACTTTCTTTCTCAACTCCATAGAGCGCATCCTTCTCTCAAGGTGGCAGAGTCCTTGGCGGAAGTGAAGCATCTGCAGCTGCAGTTCAGACTGAGAGATGTGCCAGGACAGGAAACATTTGCTGACCTTCCCTGTTCCCTGTGCAACATGATTCTCGCATCCCAGTCACTTTCACATACCTTCGGTATCCCTGAGTCCAAGCAGCTAAAGCTCACAGAGACAGAAGTGTCAGGAAGGAAAACGTTCCAAAAGCACCCCCTTCTCTTATCAGCATATAAATTGTGCACAACAGGCTGCAGCACCGAACCTTCCTTCTCAGATAGACATGCCATCACACTTTTCACTCTTGCAGCTCGGTTGAAAAGCTCCAGCAGCTGCTCCCGCAATAGCAAAAGGTTCTAGAAGTGAAAGCCAGTTTGGGGCTGCACCTTCTCCTTGCCGCATGTAAGCCACACCAAACTCCCTGATGCACTCTGTCCTCCCCTTCTCAAAGGAGTAGACGGTGGCATCAGGACACACCTGTGTCCCAGCAGCTGGGTGCCCAGCCGGGAGCAGGAGCAGGGCTGGGGCTGCTCCCAAAGTTGCCCCGCCCCAATGCCAGAGCCGGACATATGCTGAGGGGGGGCTGGATCAGGCTTTATTGTCCAGCTGCATGCCAGGAGTGAGCACAAAATCTACCTGCATTCTCTGCAGCATGCCATCCTGGAGCAGAGCCATTGCCAAAGGAAGCCGTGAGCCCGTGCCAAGCCAGTGCCGGAGTGGGATCCTAGCAGCACCTGTGGAAGCCGGGAGAGAGGAGCCCACCTGGAGCAGGTTCGTGCAGGATTAATCATCCCGTGGCTTCCCACCAGGGTCCTGTTGCTTCCAAAAGGCCCCACAGTGTCACTGTGGCCCCTCGGTTCCACCAGGTTCCATAGCGTCACTGTGGTGCCCAGGGTTCCATCAGCTTCGCCAGCATCCCCACGGTCTGCAGAGCTCCCCGAGCTTCTGTGGTGTCACAGTGGAGGCAGGGTTGCATCAGGTTCCATAGCATCAGCACGGTCTCCAGGGCTCCCAGAGGTTCTGTGGTGTCACAGTGGAGGCAGGGTTGCATCAGGTTCCATAGCATCACCACAGTCTCCAGGGCTCCCTGAGCTTCTGTGGTGTCACAGTGGAGGCAGGGTTGCATCAGGTTCCATAGCATCAGCACGGTCTCCAGGGCTCCCAGAGGTTCTGTGGTGTCACAGAGGAGGCAGGGTTGCATCAGGTTCCATAGCATCAGCACGGTCTCCAGGGCTCCAAGAGCTTCTGTGTTGTCACAGAGGAGGCAGGGTTGCATCAGGTTCAATAGCATCAGCACGGTCTCCAGGGCTCCCCTGAGCTTCTGTGGTGGTGTCACAGAGGAGCCAGGCTTCCTTGTAGTTCCCCAGCATCACAAAGGCTCTCCTGGGAGCCACGGGTCACAAAGCACCGTGGGCTCTGTGCAGCCCCGCTGTGTCACAATGGCCGCTGGCTTCCACGAGCCCCCGCAGTGTCCCAGTGGGCCCCGTGGCTTTAGGAGTGGGTGGCTGGGAGTTGGTGCCAGTGGCTGGGGGAGCAGCAGCAGGGACTGTGTGTGGACAGTGCCATGGCCACTTTTGTGGCCACTGGTGTCTCTGTGCCAGGCACAGCCGTGGTGTGTAACACCGGCTCTGGGTCCTTTGGCTGTGCAGGTGGCAGTCACGGCCTGGAGCAGGGCTGCTCCCGGGGGACAGCCTGGGGCAGGAGGCTGCTGGAGATTCATTCCCCACACGCTGCAGCTCCTTGTCATGAGGTGCTCAGAGTGATTGGAAAGGCTGTTGGCAGCAGGCAGTTCTCTGGGTTCAAGCTGTGGAGCTGTCAGCGGGAATGCAAAGGCCAAGCTGGTGAGCCTTTTGTCCTGGTGCCTTTAGTGTGTGAGCAGTCCCTGGTGCCGTTGTCTTTGGATCCTGAGTGTGGGAGAGGCAAGGCTTAGGATGGTGCGTAGAGCTGAGAAGGAAAGTGCCGAGAGCAGCGTGTGTGCTGCTGCTTTGAGGGGTGCAGTTGAAGTTGTAGGCAGCAAGAGCTTTCTCAGCTGGCCCTTTTGTGAGCTCTGCTTTTGCCAGATGACTTCCATCTTACCCTCTTACCATCTTAGCCTCTCATTTTTGCATATCCCAAACCCCCTTCCAAACATCCAGCAGCTGCTTGTAAAGAAGAAGTCCTAGAACAAAAAGCCAGTGCTGCCTTTCATAGCCCCTTTGCTGTCTATGAAGTAGAGGAAAGAAGCTAGTGAGACGCACTTTCTTTCTCAACTCCATAGAGCGCATCCTTCTCTCAAGGTGGCAGAGTCCTTGGCGGAAGTGAAGCATCTGCAGCTGCAGTTCAGACTGAGAGATGTGCCAGGACAGGAAACATTTGCTGACCTTCCCTGTTCCCTGTGCAACATGATTCTCGCATCCCAGTCACTTTCACATACCTTCGGTACCCCTGAGTCCAAGCAGCTAAAGCTCACAGAGACAGAAGTGTCAGGAAGGAAAACGTTGCAAAAGCACCCCCTTCTCTTATCAGCATATAAATTGTGCACAACAGGCTGCGGCACCGAACCTTCCTTCTCAGATAGACATGCCATCACACTTTTCACTCTTGCAGCTCGGTTGAAAAGCTCCAGCAGCTGCTCCCGCAATAGCAAAAGGTTCTAGAAGTGAAAGCCAGTTTGGGGCTGCACCTTCTCCTTGCCGCATGTAAGCCACACCAAACTCCCTGATGCACTCTGTCCTCCCCTTCTCAAAGGAGTAGACGGTGGCATCAGGACACACCTGTGTCCCAGCAGCTGGGTGCCCAGCCGGGAGCAGGAGCAGGGCTGGGGCTGCTCCCAAAGTTGCCCCGCCCCAATGCCAGAGCCGGACATATGCTGAGGGGGGGCTGGATCAGGCTTTATTGTCCAGCTGCATGCCAGGAGTGAGCACAAAATCTACCTGCATTCTCTGCAGCATGCCATCCTGGAGCAGAGCCATTGCCAAAGGAAGCCGTCAGCCCGTGCCAAGCCAGTGCCGGAGTGGGATCCTAGCAGCACCTGTGGAAGCCGGGAGAGAGGAGCCCACCTGGAGCAGGTTCGTGCAGGATTAATCATCCCGTGGCTTCCCACCAGGGTCCTGTTGCTTCCAAAAGGCCCCACAGTGTCACTGTGGCCCCTCGGTTCCACCAGGTTCCATAGCGTCACTGTGGTGCCCAGGGTTCCGTCAGCTTCGCCAGCATCCCCACGGTCTGCAGAGCTCCCCGAGCTTCTGTGGTGTCACAGTGGAGGCAGGGTTGCATCAGGTTCCATAGCATCAGCACGGTCTCCAGGGCTCCCAGAGGTTCTGTGGTGTCACAGTGGAGGCAGGGTTGCATCAGGTTCCATAGCATCACCACAGTCTCCAGGGCTCCCTGAGCTTCTGTGGTGTCACAGTGGAGGCAGGGTTGCATCAGGTTCCATAGCATCAGCACGGTCTCCAGAGCTCCCAGAGGTTCTGTGGTGTCACAGAGGAGGCAGGGTTGCATCAGGTTCCATAGCTTCAGCACGGTCTCCAGGGCTCCAAGAGCTTCTGTGTTGTCACAGAGGAGGCAGGGTTGCATCAGGTTCAATAGCATCAGCATGGTCTCCAGGGCTCCCCTGAGCTTCTGTGGTGGTGTCACAGAGGAGCCAGGCTTCCTTGTAGTTCCCCAGCATCACAAAGGCTCTCCTGGGAGCCACGGGTCACAAAGCACCGTGGGCTCTGTGCAGCCCCGCTGTGTCACAATGGCCGCTGGCTTCCACGAGCCCCCGCAGTGTCCCAGTGGGCCCCGTGGCTTTAGGAGTGGGTGGCTGGGAGTTGGTGCCAGCGGCTGGGGGAGCAGCAGCAGGGACTGTGTGTGGACAGTGCCATGGCCACTTGTGTGGCCACTGGTGTCTCTGTGCCAGGCACAGCCGTGGTGTGTAACACCGGCTCTGGGTCCTTTGGCTGTGCAGGTGGCAGTCACGGCCTGGAGCAGGGCTGCTCCCGGGGGACAGCCTGGGGCAGGAGGCTGCTGGAGATTCATTCCCCACACGCTGCAGCTCCTTGTCATGAGGTGCTCAGAGTGATTGGAAAGGCTGTTGGCAGCAGGCAGTTCTCTGGGTTCAAGCTGTGGAGCTGTCAGCGGGAATGCAAAGGCCAAGCTGGTGAGCCTTTTGTCCTGGTGCCTTTAGTGTGTGAGCAGTCCCTGGTGCCGTTGTCTTTGGATCCTGAGTGTGGGAGAGGCAAGGCTTAGGATGGTGCGTAGAGCTGAGAAGGAAAGTGCCGAGAGCAGCGTGTGTGCTGCTGCTTTGAGGGGTGCAGTTGAAGTTGTAGGCAGCAAGAGCTTTCTCAGCTGGCCCTTTTGTGAGCTCTGCTTTTGCCAGATGACTTCCATCTTACCCTCTTACCATCTTAGCCTCTCATTTTTGCATATCCCAAACCCCCTTCCAAACATCCAGCAGCTGCTTGTAAAGAAGAAGTCCTAGAACAAAAAGCCAGTGCTGCCTTTCATAGCCCCTTTGCTGTCTATGAAGTAGAGGAAAGAAGCTAGTGAGACGCACTTTCTTTCTCAACTCCATAGAGCGCATCCTTCTCTCAAGGTGGCAGAGTCCTTGGCGGAAGTGAAGCATCTGCAGCTGCAGTTCAGACTGAGAGATGTGCCAGGACAGGAAACATTTGCTGACCTTCCCTGTTCCCTGTGCAACATGATTCTCGCATCCCAGTCACTTTCACATACCTTCGGTACCCCTGAGTCCAAGCAGCTAAAGCTCACAGAGACAGAAGTGTCAGGAAGGAAAACGTTGCAAAAGCACCCCCTTCTCTTATCAGCATATAAATTGTGCACAACAGGCTGCGGCACCGAACCTTCCTTCTCAGATAGACATGCCATCACACTTTTCACTCTTGCAGCTCGGTTGAAAAGCTCCAGCAGCTGCTCCCGCAATAGCAAAAGGTTCTAGAAGTGAAAGCCAGTTTGGGGCTGCACCTTCTCCTTGCCGCATGTAAGCCACACCAAACTCCCTGATGCACTCTGTCCTCCCCTTCTCAAAGGAGTAGACGGTGGCATCAGGACACACCTGTGTCCCAGCAGCTGGGTGCCCAGCCGGGAGCAGGAGCAGGGCTGGGGCTGCTCCCAAAGTTGCCCCGCCCCAATGCCAGAGCCGGACATATGCTGAGGGGGGGCTGGATCAGGCTTTATTGTCCAGCTGCATGCCAGGAGTGAGCACAAAATCTACCTGCATTCTCTGCAGCATGCCATCCTGGAGCAGAGCCATTGCCAAAGGAAGCCGTCAGCCCGTGCCAAGCCAGTGCCGGAGTGGGATCCTAGCAGCACCTGTGGAAGCCGGGAGAGAGGAGCCCACCTGGAGCAGGTTCGTGCAGGATTAATCATCCCGTGGCTTCCCACCAGGGTCCTGTTGCTTCCAAAAGGCCCCACAGTGTCACTGTGGCCCCTCGGTTCCACCAGGTTCCATAGCGTCACTGTGGTGCCCAGGGTTCCGTCAGCTTCGCCAGCATCCCCACGGTCTGCAGAGCTCCCCGAGCTTCTGTGGTGTCACAGTGGAGGCAGGGTTGCATCAGGTTCCATAGCATCAGCACGGTCTCCAGGGCTCCCAGAGGTTCTGTGGTGTCACAGTGGAGGCAGGGTTGCATCAGGTTCCATAGCATCACCACAGTCTCCAGGGCTCCCTGAGCTTCTGTGGTGTCACAGTGGAGGCAGGGTTGCATCAGGTTCCATAGCATCAGCACGGTCTCCAGAGCTCCCAGAGGTTCTGTGGTGTCACAGAGGAGGCAGGGTTGCATCAGGTTCCATAGCTTCAGCACGGTCTCCAGGGCTCCAAGAGCTTCTGTGTTGTCACAGAGGAGGCAGGGTTGCATCAGGTTCAATAGCATCAGCATGGTCTCCAGGGCTCCCCTGAGCTTCTGTGGTGGTGTCACAGAGGAGCCAGGCTTCCTTGTAGTTCCCCAGCATCACAAAGGCTCTCCTGGGAGCCACGGGTCACAAAGCACCGTGGGCTCTGTGCAGCCCCGCTGTGTCACAATGGCCGCTGGCTTCCACGAGCCCCCGCAGTGTCCCAGTGGGCCCCGTGGCTTTAGGAGTGGGTGGCTGGGAGTTGGTGCCAGCGGCTGGGGGAGCAGCAGCAGGGACTGTGTGTGGACAGTGCCATGGCCACTTGTGTGGCCACTGGTGTCTCTGTGCCAGGCACAGCCGTGGTGTGTAACACCGGCTCTGGGTCCTTTGGCTGTGCAGGTGGCAGTCACGGCCTGGAGCAGGGCTGCTCCCGGGGGACAGCCTGGGGCAGGAGGCTGCTGGAGATTCATTCCCCACACTCCTTGTCATGAGGTGCTCAGAGTGATTGGAAAGGCTGTTGGCAGCAGGCAGTTCTCTGGGTTCAAGCTGTGGAGCTGTCAGCGGGAATGCAAAGGCCAAGCTGGTGAGCCTTTTGTCCTGGTGCCTTTAGTGTGTGAGCAGTCCCTGGTGCCGTTGTCTTTGGATCCTGAGTGTGGGAGAGGCAAGGCTTAGGATGGTGCGTAGAGCTGAGAAGGAAAGTGCCGAGAGCAGCGTGTGTGCTGCTGCTTTGAGGGGTGCAGTTGAAGTTGTAGGCAGCAAGAGCTTTCTCAGCTGGCCCTTTTGTGAGCTCTGCTTTTGCCAGATGACTTCCATCTTACCCTCTTACCATCTTAGCCTCTCATTTTTGCATATCCCAAACCCCCTTCCAAACATCCAGCAGCTGCTTGTAAAGAAGAAGTCCTAGAACAAAAAGCCAGTGCTGCCTTTCATAGCCCCTTTGCTGTCTATGAAGTAGAGGAAAGAAGCTAGTGAGACGCACTTTCTTTCTCAACTCCATAGAGCGCATCCTTCTCTCAAGGTGGCAGAGTCCTTGGCGGAAGTGAAGCATCTGCAGCTGCAGTTCAGACTGAGAGATGTGCCAGGACAGGAAACATTTGCTGACCTTCCCTGTTCCCTGTGCAACATGATTCTCGCATCCCAGTCACTTTCACATACCTTCGGTATCCCTGAGTCCAAGCAGCTAAAGCTCACAGAGACAGAAGTGTCAGGAAGGAAAACGTTGCAAAAGCACCCCCTTCTCTTATCAGCATATAAATTGTGCACAACAGGCTGCGGCACCGAACCTTCCTTCTCAGATAGACATGCCATCACACTTTTCACTCTTGCAGCTCGGTTGAAAAGCTCCAGCAGCTGCTCCCGCAATAGCAAAAGGTTCTAGAAGTGAAAGCCAGTTTGGGGCTGCACCTTCTCCTTGCCGCATGTAAGCCACACCAAACTCCCTGATGCACTCTGTCCTCCCCTTCTCAAAGGAGTAGACGGTGGCATCAGGACACACCTGTGTCCCAGCAGCTGGGTGCCCAGCCGGGAGCAGGAGCAGGGCTGGGGCTGCTCCCAAAGTTGCCCCGCCCCAATGCCAGAGCCGGACATATGCTGAGGGGGGGCTGGATCAGGCTTTATTGTCCAGCTGCATGCCAGGAGTGAGCACAAAATCTACCTGCATTCTCTGCAGCATGCCATCCTGGAGCAGAGCCATTGCCAAAGGAAGCCGTGAGCCCGTGCCAAGCCAGTGCCGGAGTGGGATCCTAGCAGCACCTGTGGAAGCCGGGAGAGAGGAGCCCACCTGGAGCAGGTTCGTGCAGGATTAATCATCCCGTGGCTTCCCACCAGGGTCCTGTTGCTTCCAAAAGGCCCCACAGTGTCACTGTGGCCCCTCGGTTCCACCAGGTTCCATAGCGTCACTGTGCTGCCCAGGGTTCCATCAGCTTCGCCAGCATCCCCACGGTCTGCAGAGCTCCCCGAGCTTCTGTGGTGTCACAGTGGAGGCAGGGTTGCATCAGGTTCCATAGCATCAGCACGGTCTCCAGGGCTCCCAGAGGTTCTGTGGTGTCACAGTGGAGGCAGGGTTGCATCAGGTTCCATAGCATCACCACAGTCTCCAGGGCTCCCTGAGCTTCTGTGGTGTCACAGTGGAGGCAGGGTTGCATCAGGTTCCATAGCATCAGCACGGTCTCCAGGGCTCCCAGAGGTTCTGTGGTGTCACAGTGGAGGCAGGGTTGCATCAGGTTCCATAGCATCACCACAGTCTCCAGGGCTCCCTGAGCTTCTGTGGTGTCACAGTGGAGGCAGGGTTGCATCAGGTTCCATAGCATCAGCACGGTCTCCAGGGCTCCCAGAGGTTCTGTGGTGTCACAGAGGAGGCAGGGTTGCATCAGGTTCCATAGCATCAGCACGGTCTCCAGGGCTCCAAGAGCTTCTGTGTTGTCACAGAGGAGGCAGGGTTGCATCAGGTTCAATAGCATCAGCACGGTCTCCAGGGCTCCCCTGAGCTTCTGTGGTGGTGTCACAGAGGAGCCAGGCTTCCTTGTAGTTCCCCAGCATCACAAAGGCTCTCCTGGGAGCCACGGGTCACAAAGCACCGTGGGCTCTGTGCAGCCCCGCTGTGTCACAATGGCCGCTGGCTTCCACGAGCCCCCGCAGTGTCCCAGTGGGCCCCGTGGCTTTAGGAGTGGGTGGCTGGGAGTTGGTGCCAGTGGCTGGGGGAGCAGCAGCAGGGACTGTGTGTGGACAGTGCCATGGCCACTTTTGTGGCCACTGGTGTCTCTGTGCCAGGCACAGCCGTGGTGTGTAACACCGGCTCTGGGTCCTTTGGCTGTGCAGGTGGCAGTCACGGCCTGGAGCAGGGCTGCTCCCGGGGGACAGCCTGGGGCAGGAGGCTGCTGGAGATTCATTCCCCACACGCTGCAGCTCCTTGTCATGAGGTGCTCAGAGTGATTGGAAAGGCTGTTGGCAGCAGGCAGTTCTCTGGGTTCAAGCTGTGGAGCTGTCAGCGGGAATGCAAAGGCCAAGCTGGTGAGCCTTTTGTCCTGGTGCCTTTAGTGTGTGAGCAGTCCCTGGTGCCGTTGTCTTTGGATCCTGAGTGTGGGAGAGGCAAGGCTTAGGATGGTGCGTAGAGCTGAGAAGGAAAGTGCCGAGAGCAGCGTGTGTGCTGCTGCTTTGAGGGGTGCAGTTGAAGTTGTAGGCAGCAAGAGCTTTCTCAGCTGGCCCTTTTGTGAGCTCTGCTTTTGCCAGATGACTTCCATCTTACCCTCTTACCATCTTAGCCTCTCATTTTTGCATATCCCAAACCCCCTTCCAAACATCCAGCAGCTGCTTGTAAAGAAGAAGTCCTAGAACAAAAAGCCAGTGCTGCCTTTCATAGCCCCTTTGCTGTCTATGAAGTAGAGGAAAGAAGCTAGTGAGACGCACTTTCTTTCTCAACTCCATAGAGCGCATCCTTCTCTCAAGGTGGCAGAGTCCTTGGCGGAAGTGAAGCATCTGCAGCTGCAGTTCAGACTGAGAGATGTGCCAGGACAGGAAACATTTGCTGACCTTCCCTGTTCCCTGTGCAACATGATTCTCGCATCCCAGTCACTTTCACATACCTTCGGTACCCCTGAGTCCAAGCAGCTAAAGCTCACAGAGACAGAAGTGTCAGGAAGGAAAACGTTGCAAAAGCACCCCCTTCTCTTATCAGCATATAAATTGTGCACAACAGGCTGCGGCACCGAACCTTCCTTCTCAGATAGACATGCCATCACACTTTTCACTCTTGCAGCTCGGTTGAAAAGCTCCAGCAGCTGCTCCCGCAATAGCAAAAGGTTCTAGAAGTGAAAGCCAGTTTGGGGCTGCACCTTCTCCTTGCCGCATGTAAGCCACACCAAACTCCCTGATGCACTCTGTCCTCCCCTTCTCAAAGGAGTAGACGGTGGCATCAGGACACACCTGTGTCCCAGCAGCTGGGTGCCCAGCCGGGAGCAGGAGCAGGGCTGGGGCTGCTCCCAAAGTTGCCCCGCCCCAATGCCAGAGCCGGACATATGCTGAGGGGGGGCTGGATCAGGCTTTATTGTCCAGCTGCATGCCAGGAGTGAGCACAAAATCTACCTGCATTCTCTGCAGCATGCCATCCTGGAGCAGAGCCATTCCCAAATGAGGCTGCTGGGATGTGGGGGAATGCTGAGGGCAGGACAGGGGGCTGACAGTGCCCAGACTTTCTGGGGCTATTCCCAGGAGGCCCCAGGGCCTGAGGACAAGGTGTGTCCTCTAAGCCCTTGGTGGAAGATACGCTGCCATGACCCTGGGCACCAAGTCTTGGCTTCTCCTGGACACTGCCAGCCCTGCCAGGGCCCTTGGCCATGTCCAGCACAGCTTGTCCTGCGCTGTCCCACCGCTGCTGCTGTGTCCCTGCAGGCTGCACACTCCCATCTCACTGCCCCACCACCAGCTCTGCCCTGCCACCTCCAGCCCTGGCCTGAGCTGTGCCCAGCCTCACCCTCTGTGCCTTGGGCACACACACATGCCCTGAGCTCATCCTCCCTCTGGGTGCTTCTGCCCCCACGCTGCCCTGGGAGGGACATTTCCTCCTCCTCATGCCCAGTGTCCCCCTGCCCAGCTGCTCTGTGGGGCAGTGCGTGTCTCTCCTGCTGTTCCCTGCCTCCCAGGAAAGCTGTACCATGTGGGGCACGGCCCTTCCAGCAGCCTCCCAGCCCCTCAGCCTTGTTGGACCCTTTCCCCTGAGCAGACAGCAGCAGCATCTCCGTGCTCTGCCCAGCGTGCTCCTTTCGTCACCAAACTGCGGGAAAATAGAAACTGTCCTACACCATCTCTGAAGTGTTAGAGAATCAGGCCCTGTGGAACCAACGAGCCCTTGGGACACAGGAGGATCTCGTGTAACCAAGGGTCAGTTCTGACACTGTAGATCCAAGGAGATCCTTGTGACACTCTGGGGCCTTGTGGAACCCTTCTGCCCTGGTCTCTGCACCAAGGAGACCCTTGTGCCACTACGGGACCTTGTGCAGCCAAGGAGAGCATTGTGAGAGTGCGGGGCCATGGAACCAAGGGACCATTGTGACCTTGTGGGGCCTCATGGACTCAAGGGACCATTGCCACACTGTGGGGCCTCATGGAATGAAGGGTCCATTGTGACACTGCAGAACCAAGGACACCATGGTTACACTGTGGGGCCCATGGAACCAAGGCACCATTGGGACACCCCGTGGCCTCATCCTCTTGAATTTCAACAGATCTGAGGGATGGCAGGACCTGCAGGCAGCACTGAAGGATTCTGGGAAGAACCCTTGATCCCTGCTCCAAAGGAAATCAGAGAAAGACCCCTGGTAAGATAAAGGCACCTTTTCCTTTCCCAGTGTAAACTGTTGACCTGCCTGTAAGGTGCAGCAAAAGCTTTGCAGGGTTTGGTTCAAGGTACCCAAGGTTGGAACAGGGAAGTGTTCGAGTCCCTTCTAAGAGAAGGGTTGGAATCTTTGTGCTATGGCTGCCTGGGATCCATGGAACAAGTGTGTTCTGGCAGACTCTGGGACCTCGAGAGCAATCCCATCCAGGAGCCAGCACTGGACCTGCACCCTGGTGGGAGCAGCATGGTACGGATGGAAAACGGGCAGCTGGGTGTGCAGTGGGAACCTCAACCCAGGTCATAGAAGCCCAGGCTTTAGCTTTGAACACATCAGCACAAAAAGCAGAATGAATGACCTTTCCTAGAAATCACTGAAGGAAAAAAGGTGAACATATGGACTGATTTGAACTCTGGGTTTGGAATAATAGACGCCCAGGGAGCCACATGGAAGGAAAGGGCACAGAGGTCTCCAGTGAGTACAAAAAGAAATCAGTCACCTACTGCAGAGTGTGCCAAAACCAAAAGAAGTGGCCCTGATGCCCTTGTAAAGCCCATGGGTTTGGAGACTCCCCAGTTAATCCAGGGACTCCATTGGCTGACCAAACAGCTCAAGAGGGTGCTGAAAAAGCTCTCCTTGCACTAATACCTAGCAAAAACTTGAATGTTCTGCAACAAAAGCCAGATTCCAGTGATCAGGACAGGCAGTCAGCCCCATCAGCAGCAGCTACGGAAAATCCCAGCAGGTGATTGGTAACCCCGTGTGGGCAGGTAATTGGAGCTCCACAATTAATGTATAATGGAACTAAAACATCAGGAAACACATTAGGAAATGGAGAATATGGTGGCCAGTTTACAAAGGCATCTAGTAAGCACAAAAATGGCAAAAAATAATAGATCAGTTGTTGAGAAAGATGGGATTGGTTTTGAAGGAAGAAGGCTGCCTCCAGGGCTCGTTACATGGGAATCACCAGGTGATTTTGGCCAACTGATTTTGCAGAACTGCCCAGACAGAAGGGGGACTGGCACATTTTGGTATTGGTGGATCCTTTTTCTGGATGGCCAGAAGCTTTCCCATGTGGCACCAACAAGACAAGGGAAGTCTCAGAAGTTTTGCTGCAATGAATATTTAATAGCACTGGGACTAACTCTTGTAAGCCTTAAAAGGTGCATGGTTCTCAACAGATCATTGGGGCTGGACTCGCCTGTACATCCTTTCCAACCAGGAGATGCGGTGTACATCAGAACCTGGAATTTTGGAACAATCCAGCCAAAGTGGAAGGGACCATCTCAAGTCCTCCTGGTAACCTACCCTGCACTCAAGGTAGAAGGAATCAAACTCAGGGTTCATCACATGCGGGTAAAACCAGCAAGCACACATTAAACACAGCAGAAACAAGACTGTCTGACACCATGGAGTTTGGGGTTTTACATCAATCCTATTGTTTTAGGTATTGAATAGGATTTTCTAAGGGGATACTCTTTATTGGATCTAGATGATCAATTATTGTGTAACTATAATAAAAATAGAAACGATGTTCCTGACTTCTGGGAAGGGAAATGCGGTTTTCAAAGTCAGTGCAAGATGTTGGCAGATGACAGAATGTGACCCCTGTAACAGCTTGTTTGCCAACACCAACCTGTGCAGAAAATCCAGTTCCGTGGGGAGCTTCAGTCAGCAATTTGACAAAAATCTGGGAACACTTGTGGAAGGAAATAGCACCCAGGGCACCTGGACAGGGATGGAAGGAGAATATTCCTTACCATGGACACATAAGAACGATACTGCTGAGAATTGTAACATTTCCAAACTGGATCTGGAAATTACCTCAGGAAATATTGATCAGCTGACAGATTGCACTGATAGCCCCTGGAGCTGCCAAATTCCAGCAGTATGGAATCACCCTCAGACAGGACAATGGGAATGTTTCCAGCCAGTTCAGGGGTGTCTGGGCTGGGAAGGGAGCCCAGGCCTTCCACGGGACCCCTTACAGGTGGGTATAAAATATCCTGATTTAACAAGGTCAAGGCCAAAGGATCCCAGGACAAAGGAAAAGTGGGATTGCCCTGGGACAGACACTTGAGCTGTTTGGAATCCTGAGGTGCAGCAGCTCCTGGCTGTGGCCCAGGCTCTGAGGCTAGGCTGTGTTTGTAGAAATGATTCTGCCTTTCTCAGTGACACCTGGACTCAGCCAACAAACAGCAAGCCTTGGAGAGGCACAGAGTGTCAGCAGGATGCGGTCAGATCCTTAGGAGCCCCAGGATGGGTGGGAAGTGATGGAATTTGGAGCACACGTTTGGCCCTGGGAGAATCAGGAGCACCATGGACACTGGGGGTATTAACGTTCCGTCCCTCGTGCAAGGAGTCACCACCGGGAACCCAACTGTGGGGAAAGGTTAAAGGGGATGGAACTTGGAAACATCCCAGTGCGGGAACTACAGCGGGATGGATTTTAGAATTCATCTCTGCTCCGCAAAGATCTGCCTTTAGGAACAGAGCAGCCACACACCATTGGGCTCTGCAGATGGAAACCTGAGTGAATGCAGCTCCTTTGGGGCTTGCTGAAATAAAGGAACAATTGCCAGCCACAGCTAAAATGACTTTACAGAGCAGATTGGCTTTAGCCCTATTGCTGTTACATGGACAGGGAGTATGTGGATTCTTGAACTGAAACAGCAACACTTGTGTGCACATTCCAAATGTGATGCTGGATTGGATGATCGGGTAGAGAGGATAAAATCAGTTGCTGCATCCAGCAGGGAATTAAGGGGAGGATTAGACAGTAACTGGATAAAATATTTCAAGGACTTGGATTTTCTCTGACTGATGGTTGGCCTGACTTTTGCAAAGTCTAACTGGGATCCCAGCAATACTTGTGCTTGTGACACTTGCTTTGAGCTGTGTAAAGAACATGGTTGTGAAAGCAGCTGAGGAACTCGTGGGATGTGAGTAAAGGAGCAGAGTGAGGCTTACGAAGGCTTGAAGGGAAGAGAAGCTTCCCAACCCTCCAAGGGGGGAAATTTACCAGATGAAAAACCGTTTGCACCTGGTGGGTTCATACAATGCTTCTTCTCCAAAAGCCACTGGCCATGGAACCGCACAAGGCTGATTCTGTAGGCAGCAACCAGCCCAGGTGTGCCAACTTTCACCAGTTCACTGGGCAGTCAGGGCTGGCTTTGGGGTCACCGACCACCAGGGACCCCCAAAGAGAGCCCCAGGGCAGAAGAACGGATGTGCAAAGGGGTGGGGGAAATATGCAATGATTTTGGGGAAATGATTGTCGTGTGTGTGTTTATTGTGGGACAGTCTGGGAATGAGTCTGTGAAACACAGTCTGCAAACAGGAACATTCCTGACCTCGGCACACATGACTTTGGGAGGGGCTCTCCCCTCGTGCATCCGGCCCAATAAAGAATGCTGCTGCTTCGTGCTGCGCTGATGCTGAGGAGGTTTTGTTTCCCTGAAGTTTTGGTAACACCTCTGTGCCTGTGTCACAGAGCCACAGAGCAGCTGTGATGTCAGAAAGGGGCTGTGTGACATCACAGGGTGGCTGTATGACATCATAGAGTCTACGGCGACATCATGGAGCAGCTCTGTGACATCAGAGAGTGGTGCTGTGACATCATAGAGTTGGCTGTGACATCACAGATTGGGCTCTGACATCACAGGGCAGACTATGACATCACAGAGATGGCTGTGACATCACAGGGTGCTGGTGTGACATCACAGTGCAGAGTTGTGACATCACAGATAGGACTGTGACATCACAGGGTGCTTGTGTGACATCACAGAGTGGTTGTGTGACATCACAGGGGAGCTGTATGACATCATAGAGTCTGCTGTGACATCACAGAGCTATCACAGTGATATCACAGAGAGGACTGTGACATCACAGATGGGTGGCATGACATCACAGAGTGTCTATGACATCACAGGGTGTCTATGACATCACAGGGTGGCTATGTGACATCACAGAATGAGTTTTGACATCCCAGGTTGGCTGTGGGACATCCCAGGGTGGCTGTGTGACATCCCAGGGGGTTGGATGCCATGGCAACCCTCATCAGTTCCAGTTCCCTTGGAAACCCCCCCAGGACCCATTGCTGCACTCAGGGTCCGTGGCCACTTGCCCGCAGACCTGGGCTGCCCTCGGCTGCCATGGCAGCCCTCAGGACAGAGCGGTGCCGGGGCTGGTGCCAGCTACAATTGCACTGACACTCGCTGATGCCACGGCAGCGGCCACAGGGACCCGTTCCTCACTTTGGTGCCATGGACACCAACGCTTGGCCCCGCTGCCATGGGGATTGGCACGGTCACCTGCACTCAGGGCCCGTGGCTGGGCACTGCTGCCATGGACACGGGCACTGAGCCCTGGGCCACAGTCGGCTGCCATGGCCACCAGCCCAAGGTCCCGTGGCCAGGGCCGGGGCCATGGAAAGGAACCCGTGGAGCCGTGGTGATGGTGGATGGCCATGGGGTGCTGCTGTGGGCTGGGGCAGAGGGAATTTCCTTGCCAGGCCTTTCTCTGGGGCTGTGTTTGGCTCTGTGCTGAGCACAGCGTTGCTCACACGGAGATGGTTTTGTTCTTGCTGAGCTTGCACAGAGCCAAGGCCTTTCCTGCCCCTCGTCCGGCCACGCTGGGGAGGGGCTGGGGGTGAGGGGGAGCTTGGCAGGGGTCACAGCCAGGACAGGTGACCCCAACTGACCCCAGGGATATCCCAGACCACAGGACATCATGGCCAGTGTATAAAGTGGGGGGAACAAGGAGGAAGGGGGGGACATTTGGAGTGAGGGTTTTTGTCTTCCCAGGTAACACTCAGGCAGGATGGGGCCCTGTTTTGCTGGTGGGCAGGGTCAGCACCAAAGACACAGACCCTACTGAAGGGATTGTGCAATTTATAAAATGCAAATCTGCAAAGAATTACAAAAGCATAAGCTCAGCAAAGCACATAATCATTAGCAAAGAATCACAGCAGGAACAGCTCAGCAATGCCCCCAGTCATCAGTGCCAAAGATTGCCTGCAGTGATTAACCAAGATCCAGCCCCAGTGACCCTCAGACTTTACCATCACCCAGAGCCACCCATCAGCTGGGGGAAGCTGTCCCAGCCAAGGACTGGAGAGCCACTCCCGGACACTGGGAATTCCTGCAGCTGCCTCCAGCCACAGCTGAGGCTCCAACCCCGCTGGGAGAGGGCCCAGCTTTGACAGTGCTGGAGAAACAAACTGACAGCACTTCTAGTGCAGGAACATCTGCTTTCATCCTCCTCTTGGCTTCCTCCTAAGCCTGGCCAGGGCTCAAGGAGGAGCCAAGGGAGCTGACTTTGACCATACAGCCCCAAACAAGGCCAGATGTTGGATTTCACGGCCTTGTCCCAGCCGCCCGCAGTGCCCAGGCCGTGCTGGCTGTGCTCAGAGCAGGGCCCAAAGCTGCCCAGCATTGCTGCCTTTGGGAGCAGAGCAGGAGGGCAGGACATGTGCCCAGCCTGCAGCCAGCCATGGCACAGCCACCTCCTCAGCAGCTGCCCAGAGCCCAAAAGCAGTTTGGCAGCCACTGAAGAATTCCCTGCAGCCGCCCCAGCAAAGGGGGAACCTTTGGTGCCCGGCCAGGCCGTGCCATGCCCAGCTCTGGGAGCATCCCCCTGGCTCTGGACTCACCTGCACACTGGCCGTGGAGCGTGTCTTTGGAGAAGGTGCCAGAATCAAAGTCCATCATCTTCAGCTGCCACTGGCCAGCTCCAGGAAGAGGTTGTCGTCCTTGAGCTCGTCCTTGGTGGCTCCAGCAGCAGCAGCCCCACCTGGTACAGCTTCTCCAGGGGCTCCTTCTCCTTCCCTGGGGCCACACCAGGCTCTCAGGGTTCTGCCCAGGGCCCCAGCCATCAATGAACCAGACAAACAAAACCAGGGGGGATGGTGGCCACCAGTGCTTGCCAGAGCAGGCCTCCAGCTCAGCTGCAGCCCAAGAGCTGCGTGTTCCCTTCTGATGCTCCCTGCTCAGAGCTACAGACAGGACAAAATAGTCTGCTTTGCTTTGCCACTGATTGCCAAGAGCTGTGTGGGGCTGTTACCTGCCAGGCCCCTGGATCACACTGTGCCCGTGGGTCCCTGCCATCCTCTAGGGCACATGAACACCCTGCAGCCAAGGAGCACTGAAGAGCTCTTCCAAGGACGGCCTGTCCAAGGGCTGCATGGACAAGCACCTCTTAAGAACATCCTGGCACTCTGGGCACAGAAACCAGAAACCACCAGGCAGCTGCAGAAGGATCCCGCCCGCTTTGGCCCCCGTTCCCGTGCCCAGGCCATGCTGGCTGTGCCCAGAGCTGGGCCTAAACTTGCCCATGGATTCTGTGCTTTGGAGGGCAGCAGGAGAGCAGGACATGTGCCACCTGCTCAGAGCTGACAGAGCGGGATGCTCCTGAGCCCGCTGCTGGCTCCCAGCACTGCTATTCCCCCCGTGCCACAGAGATGAGGGATCCACACAAAAGCAACCAGACCAGGAGCCGACACTTTCATTGCCTGCCAGAAATGGGTCTCATTTTGCTCTGCATTCCTTTCCTAGCAGGTCTTATCTATTAAAAACAAGAGAAAAAAGAAAAGAACCAGAAAAAGTATGAGAGATAAAAACAAAACCCAAATGTGGAAAGAAAAGTCTTCTGCAACTTTGGATTCAGAGGGAATTGATATTTTTTAAAAGAGAACTCAGTTATTTATCTTTTTTTTGTTTCATTCAGTACTTGCATTGTTTTCCTTCCTTCCTTCCTTCCTTCCTTCCTTCCTTCCTTCCTTCCTTCCTTCCTTCCTTCCTTCCTTCCTTCCTTCCTTCCTTCCTTCCTTCCTTCCTTCCGTCCCTCACAAGCCACTTCTCACCCCATTGAAGGGGTGCAAAGCAGCAGGATCCCCTCCCAATTAGGGTCCTCTCACCCTCCCAAAATGTGGGGATTTCACCTCAGCCCCCCAAATTGCGGGGGGTTTATGGCACTTTCCCCAAATTCACTGCAACCTCCCAGAAGCCACTTAGAGGCCCTAAAATTGTCAAAAAGCAGCAGGTGCCTCCCCAAAAGCAGCTCCTGGTTTTCCTCCCTGGAGTGCCCCACTCCAAGTGTTCAAACCACCCCATCAATCCCAAACTTCATCCCACCCCCATGATGCAACCCCCATCCCATCCCATCCCATCCCATCCCATCCCATCCCATCCCATCCCATCCCATCCCATCCCATCCCATCCCATCCCATCCCATCCCATCCCTCCTGGACACCAATTCCCCTTCTGTGGCTCCTGACTCCCCACAGCCAGGCCTTGGGGCTGACGGATCGAGCCATTTGGGGCTGCCATCGACACATTGGGGCTGGGATTGAGTTTATTGGAGGCACCCGCTCAATCCCTCCATCCCAAATGGGAGCTTGGAACCTCTCCTCAGCCCTTGCTGTGCCCATGGGCTCACCTCAAGTCCCAAAATGAGAGCCAGGGCCCCACAGCCCATTCAGAACCTCTCAACATTGCCAGAAACAGCAGCATCCTTCCCAAAATGGGCTCCCCGGCTCCCTGACAATAGGTCCCCCTTCCAAGCACCAGAGCCCCCCTCTCAGAACCCCTCCCTAAGCATTGGGGGGCACCCCAAAAATGCCTCAGGAATGGGACATACCCTAAAATCCCTTCAGGAATGTGGGATACCCCAGAACCCACTCAGCAACGGGGTCCCCCCGGCCTCATCATGCGCAGCCTTCAGCTGGCTCAGCCAGAGCCCATCCCGCCCTCAGCAGCCCCAGCCCAGCCCAGCCCTCCTGGGCAGGAAGCCCCAATGGCCGAGCCGGCCTGGGACACTTGCAGGGATGCGGGGGCAGCCGCAGCTTCTCGGGCCAGCCTGTGCCAGGCCCTGAGCGCCCTGCCAGGGAACCATTGCTGCCCCACATCCCATCTCAGCCTGCCCTCGGGCAGCGGGAAGCCGTTCCCTGGGGCCCGGCCCCGCAGGCCCTTGGCAAGAGTCTCTCTCCCCCAGCAATTGCTGCTCCTCCCTGCTGCGGGGCCCGAGCTGCAAGTTGATTTTCTGCCGCTGGCCCCGGCCCAGCCCCGAGCCAGGGCCAGCACCTTGCCCTGGAGCTCTGCGGGCGCTGCGTTTGTGCGGCCGCAGCGCAGCGGCCGCAGCTCGGAGCTGCCCTTTGTGTCCCCGCCGGCAGCTGGCAGAACTGGCGGGGCCGGGCCAGGGCCGGGCCAGCCCCGGCCTTCCCGGCTCTGCGACACAGCGGCGGCAGCCCCAGCCTTCCAGCCCTGCACACGCTCCCACACAAGCGTCCAGAGCCGCGGCCACCCAACGCAACTGACCGGCCGCTGACCCCCCAAGCCTGGCCTGATGGCCATTCCTCTGCCCACACCTCGGCCAAGCTCCCCTTGGCCACCTCCTGAGCCACAGTGCCACAGACAAGTGGCACATACAGCTACAGAGCTCTGCAGGGAAGAGCTGGCAGGGAACGTTCATTCAACAGAAAAACCACCAAGAAAAAGAGAACTCCCCCCAGCAGAGCTGTTCCCTCCTGCAGTAGTTACACCTGCACACGCACAGCACCTGAGACTGCAAGCAATGAGCATTCCCTGGGCACATGTGCAGCCCAAGCAGCTCGAGGACAGCCTTGCAGCAGGACTGCTCTCAGCTGAGCCAAAAAGGCCCCTCTGGCAGCTGCAGGGCCATTGCAAAGGGCAAGGGCCAGAGCCTCAGCCCACGGGGGAGGAAAGGGCTCTGAATTCCCCTGCCCTGGCACCTCAACCCTGTTCCCAGGCTGCTTCCCACACAGGATTCCTCTGGAGGACTGTGAAAAGCTGAGAAGCAGCTCTGGCTTCTCCACTTTCCATGTCCTAGAGCTGCCTGGCAGAAGAAATGGAGGGACAGCTCTGGTGGCACAATCCCTCCCGGCCCAGGGCACAGCGCTGGGAAGGTCTTTCCATGCTGAGGCTTTGCTGCGGCCAAGGAAAGCTCCTGGCTCAAGGTCACCTTTCCTGCTGGGCCAGACCCCCCGAGTGGCCCAGCAGCAGCAGAGAATTCCAGCACAGCCCCGGCACGGGCAGGGAGGCCCTGGGCGGGCTGCGGGAGCCGGCAGCGCCTGAGCTCAGAGCAGCTGAGCCCGGGGGCTCTTGGCCAAGGCTGAGGCCCAGCGAGCATTTCTCAGGTCACAGGGCGGCCTGGAAAGGTGCTGGGGGGGATAATTCACCCCTCAGTGCGGTCCCAGTGGCTCCCAGTATTTCCATGTCCCTGGTCCCAGTGCTGCTCCCAGCCCTGATCCGTGGGGATGGGAATGTCCCGCTCCCTTCCTGGGGCAGGCTCACACCTGAGCCAGGTGTGCAGGGCAGAACCTTGCCCTGAGCCCAAGCCCTGTCTCCCCTGCAGGATCTGCTTCCCATCGGCCTCTTCCTCCTGCGGCCCCACGCCCAGCTCGGTGCTGAACGAAGGGCGCTGGGCCGGGGTCATCCCCCGGCAGGGGCTGCGCACCCCCTCTGCCCCCTCCCCAAATTCCCTCCCGGGGCAGCAGGGGCTGGCTCAGGAGCCCTGGGGCTCCTGGGGCTTCGTGCTTTCCTTCCTAAGGAAAAGAACCGTCCTTCTCATCCAGGCTTCCATGGCCAAAACTGAAATTCTACCTCCCAAATTCTGTCTATCCAAGGATTGCTCCCAGACAAAAGCTGCCATGAGAGACAGGTCTGGCTGCCCTCACCCATGGTGGCCACCTCTCATCTTCTTCCTAAACTCTTGGACTTTGTGCTTTACTTTCATGTGGAATAAACCCATCCTTCTCAACAAGGTGCCCATGGCCAAAATTGGGATTCCACCTCCCAAATTCCCAATATCCAAGGGCTGCTCCCAGACAAACCTGCCAGGACAGACAGATGTGGCTGGCCTTGGCCTCTGGTGGCTGTGTCTCATCTGCCCCTGAAACCCTGGGGCTCGGTGCTGCCCTTCCTCTGGAGACCACTGTGACCCCGCGTGGCCTCGTGGAACCCAGGGGCCGTTGTGACCCTGCAGGGCTGGTGGCACCAAGGGAACCATTGTGACCCTGTGGCGTTCCATGGAGCCAAGGGGCCACTGTGGCACTGCTGGGCCCCAAAGAACCGAGGGGCCTTTGTGACAGGGCAGCTGGGGAGGTCCAGAGTGGACACCAGGAGAAAGGAATTTCCCTCCCAGGCAGGGCTGGGGTGCAACACGTCCCCCAGAAGGAGCCTGGAGCAGCCCAAGGCTTTGTGTGCCCAGGTAGAGGCAGGCAGGACGCAGAGCTGCCGGCAAAGGAAGGGGCCAGCCAGGTGGGGCAGCCGGGGGGATGAGGACAGCCTGCAGGGACAGAGGCGCAGGGCAGGGACAGCGTGGCACAGCCTGGGCTGCAGAGGGCAGAGGGATGGGCAGCAGCTGCAAGGCCCTGACAGAGCCAACTTGTGCAGCCCTTTGGCCACGGCTGCTGGCCCTGGCCCTGAGGCCAGCAGGAGACAAGTGACCCTTGCAGCCCTGGGGCCTCAGTGCCTCCTTGTCCCTGCCCAGCAGCCTGGCAGGGGCCGCCCCATGGTGCTGCCCTGGGCACTGCCCATCCCCACTTCCCAGTGCCCCGGCAAGAGCCCTGAGCACTGAGGGAGGGACAGGATCTGCCTTGCCAGGGGCTGGGGCTCAGGCCTTGGCCCTTTGCACTCAGGGAACACAGCCAGGTTTGCTCAGCACCAGAGACACCTTTCCCTTGCTTGTCCCCACCTGCCATCGCTGCCTCCAGAGTTCTGCTCTCACTGGAACCTGGGGACACTTTCACGTGAGTCGTGTCCTGATGGGACCCATTAAAAGTTCAAGAAACTTTGGACTTTGAATCTTTGAGTTCTTGAGAAGTTTTTTGAAGACGCTCTGAGGGACTGAGTCTGATGTGAACAACACCAAAGGCCTGAGAGGGTCATTAAAGTCCTTGTGCTGCTGCTGTGCTGCTGAGCTGGGCCGGGCTCCTGGCACAGAGGGAACTCTCAAGCTCCTGGCAACCAGCGAGAGCTTCAAAGAGGCAGCTCTGCTGAGGAGCAGCTCCTCTGCCTGCCCAGCAGGGCTGAGGGCACTGCCTGCAGGTACCTGGGAGGAGTGAGCAGAGAGCTAGCTAAAGCAGCTGGAAGGACAGCTCTGAACTCATTCGTGGAGAAACCTTCACAGCGTGGGACACAGTGAGTCTCTGGCTGCAGGGATCCTCTAGAGCTGGCCCATGACACGGCTGCCATGGCTGTGAGGATGGCTCTGCTGCCGTTCCTGCCTTGGGGGAGGATGTGCTGCAGAGCGGGGCTGCCCTGGGCACTGTCAGAGGGACAGGGCAGGACGGCTCCTGCTGCCAGGGCCGGCTGCAGGCTCTGAAGGTGGGCAGGAGCCAGGGGTGCCCAGGGCTGTCCTGCAGAGCAGCTCCTGCAGCCCTGAGGGCTCTTTGCCAGGCCAGGGCATCTGCCACCTGCCAGGGGCAGCTCTCAGCCTGCCTGGGAGCTCCCCATGGGCTGTGGGGAGGAGTTGGAGGTGGAAGGAGCGGCCCCCCTCAGGGCAGACTCCTCCTGCTGGGGAGGTGGTGCTGCATGGCCAGAGCTGCTCTCAGCTTTCTCCTCAAGGGAAGGGAAAGGGGCTCTCAGGTTTGTCTGTGTCACTGAGACTCCTGCACTGCTGCCCTGGGGATCAGCAGCTCTGCCTCAGATCTCCCTCAGGAAGTGCCTCCTCACACTCCTCTGCCTGCAGACAGCACCAGCAGCACCTTGGCTTGCAGCATCTCCCTTTGTCTGAGCTGCCCTTCAGGCCCTGCTGCCAGGGAGATGCCCCTGGGCAGTGCCCTGTGCTGGGAGGGCTCTGCAGGGCAGAGCTGAGCCCCCAGGGCTGGGCTGGGCTCTGGCAGCACTGGCAGGGACAAGCCTTGGACCCAGAGAAACAGCTGCCAGGAGGCACAACTGCAGGCAGCAGAGAGCCAGAGCAACCACAGCTGCACAGGGAAAGGAAGAAGGGTTTAGAGCAATGGTTTTGAAATTGGGGCCTTCAAAAAGTCACTTTATTTTTCAAGCCCATTTTAAGTACAATCACCAGGAAATAGAGGGAGGTGAAATGAGCAAAGGGCACCTGTGTGGGGACCAGCAGGTCCGACTGCACTGGGGCACAGGGAGCCCTGTTTTCCCTCTGGGCCCCCAGTGTTCAGGCTGAGAGCAACGCTGAGGATGAGGCAGCAGCACAAACCTGAGCTCAGAAATCAAAAAGCTTAGCCAAGTTCTGTCACAGGAGGAGAAGTTGTTTTGAGGGGATTCCTAAGAAAATAGCATAGGATTGACTCAGGGGAATCTGTCCCAGCTTGTCAATGCCTTCTTCCAACAGTCCAGAGTGCAGAAATGTCCAACAGCAGCTCCATCAGGCACTTCCTCCTGCTGGCATTGGCAGACACGCGGCAGCTGCAGCTCCTGCACTTCTGCCTCTTCCTGGGCATCTCCCTGGCTGCCCTCCTGGCCAACGGCCTCATCATCAGTGCCGGAGCCTGCGGCCAGCACCTGCCCAGCCCCGTGTTCTTCTTCCTGCTCAGCCTGGCCCTCAGCGACCTGGGCTCCATCTGCACCACTGTCCCCAAGGCCATGCACAATTCCCTCTGGGCACCAGGCACCTCTCCTACTCAGCATGTGCTGCTCAGGTGTTTTTCTTTCTGTTCTTCATCTCAGCAGAGTATTCCCTCCTCCTCATCATGTGCTACGACCGCTACGTGTCCATCTGCAAAGCCCTGCACTACGGGGCCCTCCTGGGCAGCAGAGCTTGTGCCCACATGGCAGCAGCTGCCTGGGCCAGTGCCTTTCTCTACACTCTCATGCACATGGCCAATACATTTCCCCTGCCCCTGTGCCAGGGCAATGGCCTGGGCCACTTCTTCTGGGAAATCCCACACATCCTCAAGCTCTCCTGCTCCAAATCCTACCTCAGGGAACTTGGGCTCATCGCTGTCAGTGTCTGTTTGGTATTTGGCTGTTTTGTGTTCATTGTTTTCTCCTATGTGCAGATCTTCAGGGCCGTGCTGAAGATCCCCTCTGAGCAGGGCCGGCACAAAGCCTTTTCCACGTGCCTCCCTCACCTGGCCATGCTCTCTCTGTTCCTCAGCACTGTTATATTTTCCTACCTGAAGCCCCCCTCCATCTCCTCCCCATCCCTGGATGTGGCAGTGTCAGTTCTGTACTCGGTGCTGCCTCCAGCCCTGAACCCCCTCATCTACAGCCTGAGGAAGCAGGAGCTCAGGGATGCCCTGAGGAAAAGGATCACGGCCGGTTTTCAGCAGCAATAAACTCTCATTCTCCTGCAGAGCTGCTCTGATGTGACTCATTAATGCCCACTCTGTGTCCTGTGTTTGTTGCTGCTGACACAGGTGTTACGCTGCTGTGAATTTGTTCACACAAAAATCTTTGTCTGTTCCATTTTTAATTTGGTATTTGCCTTTCCAGTGTGACCCAGAGACTGTAGAAACGGGGAGCTGCACTACAGTATGTGTGTGCTGGAACAAAAGAAAGAAGCCTGTGTTGTCTTGTTTCCCTGACATCTTTCCTCCCTGACTTCTCTGGAGCTGCAGGGTCGGTGCCTCTGGGCAGAGCTGGGGGAGAAAAGAGTCCCAGCAGGAGAGCACTGCCAGGGAGCCCCAGGACTTCTCCTCCGTAACTCCTCTTCCTTCCCTTCCACACTCCCCTGCAGAGCCCCTGTGTTGGTTTCAGGCCTCAGGGCTCTGTCAGCTGGGTCCCAGTCCTGCTGTGTGACTGCCCAGGGACTGCAGGCAGGGACAGGCCGTGGGCACTGCTGGGACAGAGCTGGGCTCTGCAGCAGCATTTCCATCATGCGAGGGCATCTCCCCAGTGCAGGGCCTGAAAGCTTCAATCTCCTTCCCAATTTTGTCTCCAGGATGTGCCCAACGCAGCACCCTGGAGAGGAAACCAGCCCTGAGCAGCAAAGGGTGGCAGTGCTCAGGGTGGGGGCACCCAGCAGTGCCCTGGCAAAGCCAGCGCCGCTGCCAGCAGGGGCCTCTCTGCCCAGCTCACAGAGGTTGTTCTTCCCTCCATGGAGGGACATCCAGGGACCGGGTCAGGGCTCCGTGTTTGCAGTGCACAGACAAGACACAGCCCTGAACACCCTGTGTGTGGGGGGGGACATAAACCCAGCGAGCACAAACACCTTCAGCTGTTCCTGGAGTTCCCAGAGAGTGCCGTCCCCTGGGAACCCCCTGGATGCGGGGCTGGGATGAGCTCCTGTGCACAGAGCTCCCCGTGCCCATCCCTGCGGCCGTGGGGCACCTCGGGCAGGGGCAGGGCAGGGTGACACCCGCAGGGCTGAGCTCCCTGCCAGGCTCTGGCAGCGGCAGCAGAGCCCAGGGAGCCCCTGCCCGTGCTGCAATGAACTGTCTGTGAGCGTGCCAGGGAAGGACTCGTGTCCCTGAGCAGCCCTGGGGCTGTGAGCAGGGCATGAGCCCAGCTCAGGGGTGGGCACCCGACAGAGCCCTGACGCTTCTGGGTGTGCCCATAAGAGAAGGCTTGGGCAAGGTGACCGTGGTAAAACCTCTCTGTCCATCAAGTGACAACCAAGTGTCTCTGGCACTGTCCCTCCCCAGCCAGGCACCGGGAGAAAATAAGCTGAGAAAACTGTGAGTCACCATGAAGAGAGATTAATGGTTAGGGAAAGGAAGTAAAGAGCAAAGGCCAAATGCAGAAGCAAAGAAACCACAGGGAGGCAAGAATTCAGTGCATGGAGTGGCTGCCTTGGAAGACAAATGGATCAATATAGAAAATCCAGACACCCTCTCGCCCCCTTCCTTTCCCCCAGTCCATTGCTGACCCTGACGTCCCATGGAATGGGAGATCCCTTGGGTCAGTCCAGCCCAGCTGTCCCCTCCCTGTGCCCTTGGGAACACTTGCCCACCCCCAGCCCATGGTTTGGGGGGGCTGCAGAGACGCCTCATGCGGGGCCAGCCCTGCTCAGGGACAGCCAAAGCCTTGGGCTGGGACCAAGCCCGCTGCAGCCACAAGTGGCAAGCACAGCAGCCCAGGGGCTGCTCTGGACAAAGGCAACTCCAGCCCAGCCACAGCCTGGCCAAGGGGGCTCAGGGGGCTCTTCCCACCTCTGTCATTCCATGAATCTTCTCCCTGCAGAGCTCTGTGGAGACACAAGTGACAGAGAGGCAGAAGCAGAGCTATAAAATGCACCAGTACAAACACAGCAGCTCCTGTGAGGAATGAACCCTCCCAGGGCAGCGCTGGGGCAGGAGAAGCACCCAGAGGGAGGATGAGCTCAGGGCATGTGTGTGTGTCCAAGGCACAGAGGGTGAGGCTGGGCAGAGGTCAGGGCAGGGCTGGCAATGGCAGCGCAGAGCTGAGGGCAGCGAGATTGTCCATTGGGACACGACGCAGCCTCATGGAACTCAGCAGGCCCCTGTGCCAACATGGAATCTCATGGAAACACGGCTCCACTGACAAGGCGGGGCCTCAGAGGACGCAGGTGCCACTGGGCCATTGCCAGCTCCTGTGGAATCCAGCGTCCATAGTGACAGCTGACAGCGCAGCCTCAGGGCTACATGGGGACCATTGTGACAATCTCATGGAACCAAGGGTCACTTGTGACAGAGAGGGGCCACATGGAACACAAGGGCCACTGTCGTGGTTTGACACTGTCTCAAATATCAGGTAGCCATGAAAATCATCACGAAGGGCTCATGAGTTGAGATAAGGATTGGGAGAAAAACATTCTAAGTTCAAAACAGGCTCAAACTTAAAGGCATAAAGTAAATTTATTATTAACGGAGTAGGATAATGAGGAAGAAAATAAGCCTTTCAAACACCTTTTTTCCTCTCCATCCCCTCCCTCTTTCCCTCCGACAGCGCAGGGAGACAGGGCCTGGGAGTGTTCAAGCCAGTTCATCACTCGAGATCTTTCTTCAGTTCCCTCAGGGAGGGGAGTCTCTTTCTTCTGCTCTGCCATGGGCTCCTTCCCACAGGAGACAGTTCTCTGTGCACTTCTCCAGCGCGTTTCTAATTTCACGAGTATCAATCCCTCCCAGCCTGCTGTAACGTGAGTCCCTCCCACGGGCAAAACGGTCTTCCCAAAACTGCAGGTGTGGTCATTAGTCCATGGGGTGTAGTCTTTTAAGGATCAGCTGCTTCAGTTCGGAAGCAAGAGCCCTCTTTCTCTATCTCTGGAAGCAGGAGCCCTCTCTCCCTGTTCAGGTCTCCCCCTGGATTACAGCTTTTGTAGCACCCAGCCGCTCCGCTGTGAGCACCTTTTCCCACGGGCTGGGAGTGGATCTCTGCATCCCCCCGTGGACTTCATGGATCCCAGGGAGACAGTTTGTTTTATCCCAGTCCTCAGCACGGCTTGCAGAGAAAATCTCGACTCCGACGCTGGGAGCATCTCCTGCCCCTCTTTCTTTCCACTGACCTTGGTGCCGTCAAGTTGTCTTTCTCTACATGTCCTCACTCCCTCCTCTTTCTACAACTAGGAGGAAAAAACTGCTGCTTGTAAATGATGTGTAAACATGTTAAGAATAACCTTTCTATGCAGATATTAACTAGTTAACATTATAACTGGGGTCAAAGTAACAAGATGCTAATATAGCTTGAGTTATAATGAAAAGCGGACAGAACTCCACTACTAAATAAGTAGTAAAGTAGGTGGGTATGCTTTATTCCAGCGCTGGGACGCACGGGGGATCGCTCCTCCAAAATCACGCGTGCCGACAGCTGCATTCAGCTCGGTATTTACTGGGTTACAAGTTCCATATTCATTAAGTTTCCTAACAAACTTATACATATTCATCACCTAGCCCCGCCCAGCCTCGCTTGGTTTTATTGTGAACTCAAAAGTCATTTACATCCGCGTAGCGCTTGTGCAGTGTTGTTTGGTGGTTGTGGTAGGGGTCTTCCGAGGGTCTTTTGATGAAGTCAGGGGGAGTCTTCCTCGTCTGAACTTTTCACCTTTCTCTCCTGCGCATGCTCTTTTATACCTTTGGCCTGGGTTTAAGCTTTGGCACTGGTTTGAGCTAGTTTTGGGATGAGGCAGGATGTCTGTCTGAGACTCCCGCTGGTCTTATCAGCGGTCTCCTATCTTTTCTTCCTGCTCTGCTATGCTGACCAAGCTAGATGCATTGCTCCTGACAAACAAATTCTTCTGCTCCCCATCCCCCTGATTCACTGGTCCCAGTGTATCCTGGTGTCCCATTCTCTCCCAGTTCATCCCATTCTGTCCCAGTCCTTTCCGGTCCCTTCCCGACAGCCACCGCCGTTTCCTGTATCTGTGTTCCCCTCCCCCCCCAAGGCTGCCCCCCCACCCCCCAAGATGCTGACGGGGATCGGGGGCTTCGTGTTGGCCTTCGTCTTCCTGGCGCTGGGGCTCGGCTTCTACCTGCACAAGCAGGTGATGGGAGGGGCCCGGGGGTCGCGTCCCCCCTCTCCTGGAGCTCTGTGCTCCCCCGGGGCCCCCCAGCCCGGTGTCACCCCCTTTGCTCTGCCCACAGAGCTCCTGAGCCGCCGGTGGCCGCAGCCCCTCCCCGTGGCCTCGGGCCCGGCCAGGACCCCCCGCTCCATCCCCGCGCTGATTTTGGGGGTCGTGTGTCCCCCCCAGCCCCGCTGTCACTCTGCCCCTGCCCGGCTGCTCCCAGTGTTTCCAGGAAGGCTTCCCAGTTCGCCCCGGTCCCGTTTATTGGGAAACAGTGGGAAGGGACTTTGGGGGATCCCGCGGGGGGACCGAGAGTGGAGGGGGCAGAACCGGCCCCAGGATGGATCGAGAATGGGGACCCCCGTGTGTCACCCCTGTGTCACCCCCCCCCCGGGGGGCCCTTGGGAGGCACCTGAACCCCAAATCGGCACCCAGCGAACCCCAAAGGCGCAGAGACCCCCCCCTAAGCCGCCCCACAGCCCCCAACGACCAACCAAAATCCCCCGCGAGTATCAGATAATCAGAGAAGGCGTTGAACAACCTTCAGCCAATCAGAGCGCGCGGCGCTGGTGACTCACCAGTTGCCAGGCAGACCCGCAGCGCTCAGCGCTCCCCACCCGGACCCCGCCTGCGCCCCCCCTCGCTCCCAGCGCCCCCCGCCAGGGGAATTTGAGGAGGGGGCGCGTGGGGGGCGCCCAGGCCGGGCCCAGAGCCCAGCCCTGCCCCAGCCCGACCTCTCCCGGCTCCATCCCGGCTCCATCCCGGCTCCTCCCGCGGGATGCGACCGCGCTGGGAAAACGGGGGGCCAAGGGTGGGCGCTGGGCCCGGGGGGAGCAGGAGAAAGGATGGGAGAGGAGGAGAAGGAGAAGGAGAAGGAGGCACCTTTTAATGATATTTTATTGAGTCTCATTTTTTAGAGACCGGGATCAATACTCCCCAGCCGTCAAGGCGAGTCCCTCAGGGCTGCGGGGCCCTGCTGCCGGCTCACCCCGTGCCAGCCCAGCGCCAGCGCTCAGCGGGGCTTTGGCTTCCCGTGCCCTTTCCCGTGTCCCCAGCCCAGCGTCACCACCCCCGTGTCCCTAGGTCGTGCCCCACCCCTGCCCCCCTCCCCCTTTGTCGAGACACGGAGGATGAGAATTTCCCCATCATCCACCCCAAGAGTTCCCCCGAGCCCATTTCCTCTCGTGCTTTCCCTTGGCAGCAGAGCCCCACCCCTCCTGGCTGCCCCCTCCTGTCAGGGACCTGGAGAGAGCCAGGTCCCCCCTGAGCCTCCTTTCCTCCCGGCTCAGCCCCCTCAGATCCCTCAGCTGCCCCTCAGAAGTCCTCCAGAGCCTTCCCCAGCTCCATTCCCATCTCTGGACGTGCTCCAGCCCCTCCATGTCTTTCTTGCACTTTGAAGCCCAATCGCTGCCCTGTCGCTGCAGGTGCCAAAACCCCAGGGAGACTCCTTGGAAATGGGGGTAGAGAGGAGCCCTTCAAAGGGAAACGTGTGCAAAACTGCTCCCAATGGCCGAGCGGGTTTGGTGTGGCTGCGGGAGGAAGAGATGCTCCGGGACTCCGCCTCGGCCCCGGAGCGGAGCGGCCCGTGCTGCCCCGGGGCGCGCGGGGCTCGGCCGTGGGGCGCGCGGGGGAGAACGGACACACGGGCACCGGACACACGGACACGCGGACAAACGCTCCCAGCGCTTCAGCGGCAGCAGCGGCAGCAGCGGCAGCAGCGGCAGCAGCGGCAGCAGCACAAAAGCAGCGAGTCCACGAACCCTCTGCGTCCCTTCTCCTGCTCCTCCTCTCCCTCTCCCAGTGTCTCGCACCCTCTCCCGCTCTCCCTTTCGTTCCCCAACCCCCCCTCCCGCGGCCTCCCTCTCCCCAGGCCCGGCCGGGCCATGCCCCCGGCCCGCCCCCGGCCCCGGGCGGGGCTGCCCCCTCCCCGCCCCCGGGCGTCCCGCCGCGGTCCCGCCTCCGCCCGGCTCTCGCCGTCCTGGCTGTGGCGCTGCTGGGCGGGCATCAGTGCCTGGCTCCTGGGCAGCATCGCCAGCCCCTGGCTCCGGCTGGCCCGACCCCTACCCCGGCCCCGGCCCCGGCCCCGGTCCCGGCCTCGGCTCCTCCCGGGGCCCGCCGGGGACACAGGCGGCGCGGCCGCTCCCGCCGCCTCCGCAGCGTCTTCCCCGCTCCGAGCTCCGCCGCTCTTGAGCGCGGCCGCCGGCCCCGAGCCGCCGGTGGCCCCTCCAAAAGAGCCCCCATGTGGGGATGGCCGGCCCGGGGCGGTTGAGCGGCGCTCGGGGGCCGTTCCTGGCCCCGGGCCGAGCGCTGACGGCCGCGTCTCGCGGGCACGGAAGGCGCAGCAGGGCCTGAAGGAGCGCTACCGGCTGGGTTCGCTGCTGGGGCGCGGCGGCTTCGGCAGCGTCTTCGCGGCCACGCGGCTCTCGGACGGCGCCCCGGTGAGTGGCGGGGCCGGCGGCGGGCGCAGGAGGCGGGGGGCAAAGGAGGAGGAGAAGGAGCATGGGGCTGGGCACGGCGGGCGGCGAGCTCAGCCCGCTGCTCCCCTTGCCTTGCAGGTGGCCATCAAACGGGTGCCGCGGAACCGCATCGGCCATTGGGGCGAGCTGGTGAGTGAGCGAGGGGCAGCGGGAGAAGCCGGGGCGCGACGGGCGGGGATGAGCCGAGGCCCGGCAGGGTGGAAGCCGCCAGAACACTTCGAGGGAGAGCGGCCGTGGGGCCAGCGGAGCGCGCAGAGCGTCCCCGGCTGGCTGAGGGCTTCCCGAGCCCCGGCACGGCATCAGCTCCGTTGACAGCACCGTGCTCCTCCCACAGCCCGACGGCACCCGAGCACCACTGGAGATCGTGCTGCTGGACAAGGTGTCCGCTGGCTTCCCTGGCATCGTCCAGCTCCACGAGTGGCTGGAGCTCCCCAACAACGTGGTGATGGTGCTGGAGCGCCCGGAGCGGTCTCAGGACCTCCTTCACTTCATTTGGGCACGGGGCTTCCTGTGCGAGGAGGTGGCGCGGCACCTGTTCCGCCAGGTGCTGGAGGCCGTGCGGCACTGCACCAGCTGCGGGGTCCTGCACCGGGACATCAAACCGGAGAACATCCTGGTTGACCTGGCAACTGGGCAGGCCAAACTCATCGACTTTGGCTGTGGCACCTACCTGCAAGCCGCAGCCTACACCAGCTTTGCAGGTGAGCCCACGCAGGGGGAGGCTCCTGGTAGCGGCATCTCACAGCCCAACATCTCACGGCCCAACATCTCACAGCCCAAAGCCAGCTGTGGCAGGGGGGATTCTCCCTTTTGCTGCCAGTCATGGCAGCCGGAGTCTTCAGCTGAGCTGCTTTTGAGCGGCGCTGGCTGAAGGGCTATTTTCCAGCCTTGCTGGCAGCCTTCGCCAGCCACTCTGCCCAGGACTGGCGCTGGGGCTGGGGCAGCCAGCGTCACAGAAACACCCGTGGGTGGGAGTAGCAGAGAGGGGGGCCCAGAACCTGTGCTCCAGCCCGTTTGGTGTGCAGGCGAGACAGGGCTCGGACTGCTCTGCTGCCCGTGCTTGCCTTGGCTTAAGAATGGTTTCTGGGGCAGTGCAGGCAGGGAGGATGAAAGCGTGGTTTTTCCCCAGCACCAAGTGGGTTTTTCCTTTGCATGGAATGCTCGGGCCTTGCCAGGGCTTCCGCTGCCCTCTTGCGACACCAGCGGCTTCTTTTCCAACCCCCAGTTTGTACGCAAGTCCCAGGTGCTGGCAAGAGGGCAGCGGGTCACGCCGCGTGCCGCTGCTGCGGCCCCCGCATGCCCAGGGATGCTGGGGCGAGGCTCTGGGAGCAGGCAGCGTCCCCCTGAAGAACTCCACCTCTATTCCATAGGAACACCGTCCTACAGCCCCCCGGAATGGACCCTGTTAGGCTGGTACCACGGCGAGGCAGCGACCGTCTGGTCCCTGGGCATCGTGCTGCACCAGATGGTCTGCGGGGAGCACCCTTTCAGGGGGGGCTGGCACAGCACCTGGGGCCGGCTCTCGCTCCCACGACGGCTCTCTCCAGGTGGATCCTCGTCTCTGCAGCACGGGGGGAATAGCAGTGCTGGGAGACAGCAGCGGGCTCAGGAGCATCCCGCACTGGCAGCTGCTGAGCAGGTGGCAATGTCCTGCTCTCCTGCTCTCCAAAAGAAAGAATTGATGGCAAAGTTTAGGCACAGCCCTGAGCACACGCAGCACGGCCTGGCCATGGCAAGAGTGGGGCAAAGCGGACAGGAGCCTTCTGCAACTGACTGGCGCTTTCTGCTTTCTCTCCGCAGAGTGCCAGGATCTCATCCGACGGTGTTTAACCGTGCTCTCCTCGGAAAGGCCCTCATTAGAAGACCTGTCCTGTGATCCTTGGATGCAGGATATTCACATGCCATAGGAGAAGGGAGAGAGCCACGTGCACGCTTTGACCCAGGGAGCCGGTAAGTTCCAGCTGCACACGCGCCTTGGCAGGAAGCAGCAAAGAAAGGCAGAGATTTTGTCCTGCCTGAATCGCTGCGCAGGGCTCCTCAGCTGGGCACGCGCAGCCCTGCTGCTGGAGCTGAGCTGCTCTTCCCAGCACTGGTGGCCCCCATGCCAGCTGCTTTTGCTTGTTCTGCTTCAGCGACAGCCGGGGCCCTGGGCAGAGCACTGACAGCCTGCTCCAGCCCCAGGGAAGAAGGAGCCCCTGGAGAAGCTGTGGCAGGTGCGGCTGCTGCTGCTGGAGACATGGAGGGTGACATCAAGGATGACAAGCTCTTCCTCCACCTGGCAAGCTGAAGATGATGGACTTCAATTGTGGCACCTTCTCCAAAGCCAGGCTCCACAGCGAATTTGCAGATGAGTCCACATGCAGGGGGATGCTCCCAGATTTGTGCATTGCACAGCCTGGCCGGGAAGCAAAGGTTTCCCCCTTTGCTGGGGCGGATGCAACCAATTCTTCAGTCGGCTGCCAAGCTGCTTTTTGGCAGGGCTGGGGGGATGGGCTGGGCTGGTTTTGAACTGGGAGTCTGCTCCTGGCCCTGCCAACAGCCCCCAGCACCCACCGTGGCCCGCGCTGGGGCTGGGGCTGGGGCAGCCAGCCCGACACAAACAAAGCCCCATGGTGGGAGCAGAGGTTGGACACCAGAAGCTGTGCATGGGCTGCTTTGCTCTGCAGGCAAGGAAGGGCTTGGGCTGCTCCAGTGCCCTTGTTTGCTTTGGGCTCAGCATGACTTTTGGGGGCAGTGCAGGGGGAAGGCAGAAAGCGTGGGCTGCCCTGGCCCGTGGGTGGGGTTTTCCCTCGCATGGCAGGCTTGGACCTTCCTCAAGGCCCAGCAGGGAGAAGATTTTTTACCTTTTTCCTTGTTTTCCCTTTTTGTCTGTAATCTCTTTTCATTGATTTATGGTTTGTTTTTCCAAAGGAAGCATTCTAGGTGCTGTCTGGTCCGGATGGCAAAGTGCTTGGGAGCAGCTGTGGCATGGATGGGACATGCCCTTGGAGAAGGGCTGAGGACACCGTTTGGGAGCAGCTTTTCTTCTGGCGGCGGGAGGCGTGAGGTGGGTGCCCGTCCTCTTGGCACGGCTGGGATAAGGGCTTTTGGGAGACGGCAGCGAGCACAGCGGCATCCTGCTCTGGGCAGCTGCTGAGGAGGTGGCTGTGCCACGGCCGGCTGCAGGCTGGGCACGTGTCCTGCCCTCCTGCTCTCCTGCCAGAGGCAGCAATGCTGGGCAGCTTTGGGCAGCGCCCTGAGCGCGGCCAGCACGGCCTGGGCACCGCGGGCGGCTGGGACAAGGGGGACGGGAGCCTTCAGCTGACGGGTGCTTTCTGCTTTCTCTCCTTGCAGCCGGGCTCTGTGGATGCTGAGGCTGCTCTGGGCTCCACCAAGGCTCTGCTGCGGCTCAGCCCCGGGGCCACGAGAAGCCAAAGAAGAAACGCCGTGACCTGCAGCAGAGACGTGCTTGAGTAGCTCGGCAGTGCAGCTCAAGTTTGCAGAGTGTGCACCTCCGGGGGAAAATATGACACCCCCCCAATAACAAACTTGTTCAGTAACTTCTGAAATGAAATCAGTCTGGGATGACCCCCAATGCCATTTTTCAGCTTGCTCAAGCTGAAGCCCAGCCCTTCTCTGAACAGTTCTCTCCCCCACCTGCCTTTTGCTCCACAAGTGCTCCCTCTTTCCCCCAGTGAGTTCCCAGCTCACCGCAGTCCCCATTGCACTGTAGCCTTCCTTGATGGCCCTGGCCATGAGGAAGAATGAGCCCCAGGTTTAGGGACTCGTGTTGTCACTGGCTGAAGAACAGCAATGTCTCAAAGGTCTGGTGAGATTTGGGGGTCATTCAGAGCTGCTCTCCAGGCCTCAGCTCTGCTCACTGCTGGCTTCCCACTTCCTTTTCCTCATTCTTCACAAAGCAGGATGAGCTCTGTGAATGCCCTTGACCCTCGCCACCCTTCCCAGCCCAGCCACCCAGCCCAGTTAGGCTTAAGCTGGAGCTTCTCTGTCTCCTCTGGCACCCCAGTGCAGTCCCCTCTGTGGGGAGCAGCAGCCCCAGAGCACAGCACACAACAGTGCAGGCCACAGCCGGAGCAGCTCCCTGCAGCCATGGCTTGGCTCTTTGTGGCAACCAAATGCTCCCTGTTTGCAGCTGTCCCTGGAGGATGGCCCCAGGGCAGAGCCCAGCCGGGCTCCCAGTGCATCCCCTGGAGCCTGGGGCAGACAGCGCTCGCAGAGCTGAGGTTCATGGTGAGCACCCAGAGCTGTGGCTCGCAGTCGGTGTTTGCAAGCGTTGTGATCTCATCTCCTGCAACCTGTGGGGAAAACGAGCTGTGCGGCCAGGCCAGCACCGCCCCTCTTGGCAGGGACGAGGCTGAAGGCCTTTCCTGTTGCCGAGGAGGCGGCATTAAGCCTTAGCGGGGCCTGGCACCTGTGGAGCCGGATCTCGCCCGCTGTCCGGGACTCGCTGCCCACCAACCGCCCCCACCCGCCGCGCTCCCTTCTGCAGGGACAGAAGGCTCTGGCTGTACCAGGCTTTCCATCACGTCTGTGTACCCATAGCTGTGGAACGCACATGGAGAGGGAAAGTGTCAGTCACGGTGCTTGCACACTCCTTCCTTTCCATACAGGACACATTCCTGCGCACCCCCTGTCAGGGTCTATTCAAAGGAGAGGCATGGATAGAGATTTCCCACAGAGCTCTGACTCTGGCGGAACTCACCTTGTCAGCCAGCAGCCAGGGCATTTTTTTCCCAGCTCTGTGTCAGTCGGTGCCCAAGAGCTGAAGGGAGCAGCATTTAGAAGCAGTTTCCAGATTTCTAGGCAGGCAGTGGAGCTGACAAGCATCCGTGCAACTCGCCGTGTTCATCAGGAGGGGCTGCTGCTTCTTTGGGAATACGGCACAATAGAGACACGAGACTTGGAAAAATCCCAGCTCTCTGTGGATTTGCGCAGGAGGAGGAGCAGCAGAAACACTTTGTGTCTGCTTGTGGGGACACAAGGTCCAAGGAGCGGGGCTGGCAGAGGGTGACCTGGGCCGCTGGCAGCTCAAGTCCCGTGTGTTGGGTCTGCCTGAGGGAAAGTTCATGGGCCTTCCAGGGCTGTGCTTTGCATTGGTAGCTGGACGGGTGCTGATAATAGAGCGGTGTTCTGGCTACTGCCCAGCAGCGCTGTCCCTCTGCCATTCCTTCCCCCATCAGAGGGGATGGGAGTGGGCAGGATCCTGGCAGGGGACACAGCCAGACCAGCGGACCCAAATCAGCCAAGGGGATGTTCCAACCATATGACTCCAGCTCAGATGTATAAAGCAAAGGGAGAGAGGAGGAAGGGCACCTTTTCCCCCAGAAGCTGAAGTTTCCCTGAGGGTTCCAGTTCCAAACTGTTGACCCTTTTTGGAGGCATAAGATTGTCACCTCATAGTCTTCCAGTCACCCTCGAGTTGTAGAATTTTAGAGCAGTCAAATCAATCAAGTTCACATTTTCTAGATATTGCTGTGTCATTTTCTTGATATCCACGTGAGAGGGGACACAGTGATGGATGGGTTTGCATGGGAGCTCCAGAGCCCCGGAATGGAGAGCCTGAGTGTCCCAGCAGGATTTGCAGGAGTGTGGGGCAGCTGGAAAGAAGATCGTGGGCAATATTCTCCTGCCTCCATCTTCCAAGGCAACTTTGATTCAGTCCCTGTCTGCACCATGCCATGGGGCCTCCAGAGGCCCAGGGAGGTGTCTGGGTGGCCCCAGAAGGCACTTGCAGAACCCTGGGGCACCAGGGAAGGGGTAGGAGCATCCCTGTGGTGCTGGGAGAGACACGCAGAGGGGGCCACCCCTGGTGCCCAGGCAAGAGCTGCATTCAGGCAGCCAAATTCATGCAGGGTCTGCCCGGGCGCTGCCAAGGACCTGTCCAGTGAGCTCCTGTCCTCTTTCACCTCTTTGTATTTTCTCTGTATTTCTTTGTATTTATCCTTATTATTATCTTTGTATTTGTTGACCCTCAAAATGCCATTAGAAATCATTTTCCCTCAAAATAAATACTGACTTATTTTAGTGTGCTGCTTTGGACAAATTTGCAGGAAAATATCCTCTGACAGAAGGCAGGTTACAACCAGCCCTCTCCCACCAGGTCTGGGAAAAAAATATTTTCCTCTGAGGAAAGTGAAAGAGAACCTATTTATTTAACAAACACACAGGAAAAGGATAATAATGCTGAATACTAAAACCTCTCGCTGTGGAGAGAAACCTGGGAAGATTTCAGAGTCCTTCTGTAGGTGTGCTCTCTCTCCTCCTCCTTGGAGCTGGGTTGGTGTCCTCCAGGGCCTCGGTGGAAAATTCTCCCGGTGTGTTCTGATGTTGAAACAGTCCAGAAGTGAAGAAGGGAAAAAGCCCAAGTCCCAGGAAAACAAACTTCAACTCTCCATCTCCCTCTGGAGAAAAGGAGCCGAAAGCGGACTGGAAAGCAAGCAGGGCGCTCCCTCCGCTCTTCTCGCTGCTGCAGCAGAACACAGAGGCGTGTGTGTCTGTGTCCTTGAACAACTGCTTTGAAAAGTTTGCTCGGTTTTTTCTCTCTCCCCCGTCGGGCTCAGTTTAAAGGCACAGAAAGGCACAGGATTGATTTCTGGGCAGAGAGCAGCGATAGGGGATACACATCATAAACTCACCCCCAGACAGGAATGTACAGAGTTGGAGAGCTCTACAGTCCTGTGTCTTTAGTTCCAAGGGTATGGAAGTGTCGATGGGTCCTTTGGTAATCGCACAGTTCTGTATCGGTTCCCGCCATGTGGAGCCATTTTTATACAGAAGTCAGTGTATTCACACAGCACAGATTGTTGTGTTTTCCTGTGTATCAATTTCTGTGTAAACCTGCATCCCGTTGTACAGTTTTATCGATGTATGAATTTCTGTGTAAAGCTGCGTGGCCTTGTAGAGTTTGGTTCAGGCTCTGTGGGTGTTGAGAGAGTTCGATGGATGTTTGGCTTTCTCTCCAGATGTGTATCTGTACAGGTATCACCGTGTGACCCATCAGACATTTAACTGTGTGAACCAAAAGGGATCTTTGTATCTTTCCATATGGAGAGCAGAGATGGAACAATCTGCAGGAAGCTTGTAACAGAATGTTGGGGTTTTGGGAGTTCTCCTGGGGTTTTCTTCTGTTAAAGGAATTTTCCCCATCCATGTTGCCACGGGGACAAATTACTGGGTGCTTAAGAAAAACAGAAAACCTGGCCATAGGGGTGGGGTGCATCTTGCTACTCTTTTTTTCACCTGGCTGTGTGGGCAGTCAGTCCCTGGCGTTTTGGATGACGGAGAGAGAGGCTGCTTCTTCGGCTGCTTTCCTTCTACCGGAGAGACCCCGGGATTCCCAAGCCCGCCTTCCCTGCCCCGCTGGGAGCCAGGCTGCGGCCGCCCTGCCGCTGCCATTGCTTCAAGCCTTCGCTGCTCTGTAGCCCGGCTCTCCCTGCCTGCCGAGACCTCCGGGGGTTCCCACCGCAGCTCCGGAACTTTGATACATCTTGTCTGCCATGCAGGATTTGTGCTCATCCCTGCTGTTCCAGCCTGCCGTTCCAGCCTGCCATTCCAGCCTGCTGTTCCCGAGGGTCCGGCTGGACATCGGGATCGGCTGCCCAGGGGGTTTTTGAAATCTTTGTTCCATCCCTTCCCGGGATCCCAGGCCGTCAGTGCCGCGTGCTCCCCGAGCTCGCTCCGGAGCGCCCCCTGCAGCCCAGGGGGAACCATCGCACCTGCCCTGCTCACCAGGAGCCGCCAGCGCCACTGCTGGCTGAGAGCAGAACTGCACCCAAGGGGAAACGGCCTGACAGCCAAGAAGGCTGGGACTGGGTTTGTGATTGTTTGCTGTTACTGCCATAGCTATTGCTGTTTGTTTGACTGGTTATACACATATAGATATATATTAGTAAAGAACTGTTATTCCTGTTCCTCATATCTTTGCCTATAAAGCTCCTTAATTTCAAAATTATAATAATTCAGAGGGAAGGGGGTTGCAATTTTTTTTCCTTCCATTTCAGGAGAGACTCCTGCCTTCCTTGGCAGACACCTGTCTTTCAAACCAAGACACTGGGAGCAACTGGGACCACAGTGGGGGCAAATGCTATCATACAGGGAGTGACTGGGTTCATACTGGAAGTGACTGGAGCCACATTGGACTCTTACTGAGAGTGAAAGCAACCATACTGGGTGTGACTGGGAGCCACTGGGACCACGCTGTGTGTGAGAAATGAGACAACTCTTAGTTAAAAATTAAAATAATTTATTAAAAATGGAAAAATTGAAAAATTACAAAAATTAGCAAAATATAAAAATTTGGGATCCTATGGCTCGATAGATGGTATGCCCCAGGAGCGCAGGGATTTTAGATCTTCTGGCTGAAACAGCACTAGAGCTCAGGTAGAGAAAAAGGACTTACAGTGCTAGGCTGGCTTTTGGCTGGTCCAAAAGCAAAAAAATATTTCTAAAGGCTCCTTAATAGGAGTAGGCTTTCCCACCACTATTTTTTTGTTTGTTTGTTTGTTTTAATAAATTGCATGCACTAATTCCCATCCATTTGCTGCAAATGATCCCCCAGGAAAGCTTCCACAAAGGGCCCCATAGCTGTGGCGGTTCTCTTCTAAAGCAGCCCAGGAACAGCTCCTGGGTTCAGGAGCAAAGCCTAAGCGGTTAGGAGCTTGCACTTCATTGCCAAGGGAATTGCTCTCTTGGCACACCGTCAAGGGTCACAGCAGAGAGCCAAGGCCTCTAATGGCAGGATTTGGAGCAAGAAAGTGCTTTCCCTCACTCCTGGGCAAGTTTTAGAAGTACTTGTGAGGCTCCCTGCCAGCCTGCAATTTGCAGGTTGTCTCGGCTGAAGCAGCAAGCTGAGGAAATGACAGTGTCCAATGCCACGCGCTCTCCCGTGGAGGGAACGCAACCCCTGCAGGTTACGTTGCAAATACTCTCCAGCCGCCAGCGAGTGCAGACACCCCCTTTTTAGCTGATGCTGTTGGCAGGAGCTTTAGCAAAGGAGCGGCACCTTAATGGCACTTTTGCTCCCAAATCTGCTTCATCACTACAAACGAGCATCAAGAGCAAAGTGAAGCAAAAGCCGTGTGATGGCTACCCCCAGGATAAACCTTTACTTACGAGTCAGGTGGGTCAGGAAGTAGCCGGAATACGCCACAGAAAAAACCGTGCAAACCGCGGCACAGACTTGCCCGATCATTCTAGCAGTGCTGTGCGGGTTTGCACACTGAATGCCACCCGGGGGAAAAACCAAGACTCCTCTCGGGGTGCAGGCCGTCTGCTGAGAACGCCTCAGTCACGAGGGTCCTCCTGCAGCGAGCGAGCCAAAGAGCTGCTCTGGACAAGGAGGCCTCGCGCGCGCCGGGACAACGTCGCGCTGACAGCACTGTGATGCGGCCCGGCTCCCTTGACGTCACAATAGCAGCCGCTCTGGCTCTGTTGGCGTAGTTACGCCCGGCAACCGAAATCTTCTGTACAGCTGACGCAAAAGAAAAGCCTGGGAAGATCTCCTCAGTCATAAAGCAGGAGAAAAAATCCTTACCGTCCATAAGCCAGTGCTCAAGGCATCCCGGGGTAACTCCGAAAATGCACCGATCCAGCAGGCCCCCAAGAAATCCAAGCAAACGTGGCTTTTCCTCCCCAAGGCTTTGACTAAAAGCAAGTGTGCTTGTTCCTGCTGGCATCTTTGTTGCTTCTGAAAGCCCTAACTGCTTTGATGACATTTAGGGGACAAAAGAAGCCAAGGAAATCAGTTTCCAGGAGTACTGCAGTGCGCAGTTGCCTCTTGAGCACGTAGGTGCATGCTGACCTTTGCTCGGACTCACTTTGGAGCCTGACCTCCCTTTCTGGCAGGGAGGTGTTGGCTTGTCTCCTGACACAAAGCTCCTCTCTTCCTGCTTGCTCTTTCTTTGGCACCTTAACGTCGGACAACATGCAGAAGAGCTGCGCGCTGATTCTCGGGCTGCCACAGTTTTGTTGTGTTGCAGCTCTGGCAGCAGCCTGCGGCTACCGCTCTGCGGTGGCCTGCAGGTGCCGAGCCCAAAGAAGGCCCGTTTCAAGCAGTCAAAAGCTGCAGCCTCACAGATGTTTGCCCAGGCTCCATGCTCCCTGTAAGATTCCTTGCAGACATTTGGATAGCCACATCCCAAAGAAAATGAGATGCAGTCATTCCCTTCTCTGTCAAAAGCTCCAGTTAAAGGCAGGAGCCAGCTTGAAAGAGGAGAGCAAGTACTGAGTGGGAGAGGGAAACGAGTGCATGCAACTCCTCTGGAAACCAACTCTGCTTGCCCATGCACGAATGACTCTGGGCTTAGCTCTCTTTTCTGGTGACTCAGCACAGACACGTCCTGTCTGCTGGGGGACAACTGCTGCAGTGTCTTTGAGGAGCTTCACACTGGGCTCTTCACACGTCGGATGCTGCGGGTGCCATTTGAAAATCGATGCAATGGCTGAAAGGCCCAGCTGCACCTTGAAATTCTGTTGCTGAAAAACTGCAGTAATTTACCAGGGTAATTCCCCCAATTTGAAAGCGTCTCGTTTTCCCCATCTCCTAGAGAGCTAACGTCAACCAGCCAGTTGTAGAGCTTACAGAAGGAAGAATGAGGCCTTAGCAGGGAAAGCCGAGCGTAGGCCCTCGGACTCCCTTGAGCAGAGCGCGTTAGTGCCCCAAAAGGACCAGAGAGGGAAGCGTTTGGGGGACGTGCCATTTCAGCCCTCCTTGGCTCTTGGATGCCACGTGACCGCCAGGAAAGGGGAACAAGCGGGGCCTGCTCCCTCCTCCTGCCCCTCCCTGAGGGGCGGCTGGCGCTGGGGGATGCCAGGGCACGGGGGGCGGGTGGGGGGGCAACATCTCCGCAGGGCGGGCGGAGCGGGAGCGGCCACGGGGCGCGTGGGGCGGGGCAGGGCCCCTCTGTGAGGGGGGAGAGCCTTGGGCCGCTGGGAAGCAGCGCAAAGCCATGAACAGGACAGCCCGTCCAGAGCGCACGGCTTCGAAGGCGCTGTCCAGCTTAGGCCCAGTGTGGCAAGGAAGGGAATCTTCCAGGGTTCTGAAGGTTTTACAGCCTTTTATTGCCAGTCCTGCTGAAACCAAGGGCTGAAACCAAGGGTCTTCCAGCTACTTCTTCATCTTCATCTTCATCTTCATCTTCATCTTCATCTTCATCATTCTGTCCTCCTGGTGACCTGTTCAGGCTGACAGCTCATGCCTGGTCCAGTTCTGCTGAGTCCCAGCTTTTTCTTTCATAGCTTAATCATCAGGATGACGATTGGTCCATTTCTAGCTCCAGGATAGTTCTCAGCTTCCCTACATCAGCAATACTCTACTCTTAGCTAAACAATGCTCCTTTAATGAAACTTTCTGGGGACTGGAGTCCTAACGAAAACCAGCTAAGCTAAGAAAATCTCAAAACCATAAACTTCCTAACTATGGAACAGCTAAATTATAAAACTCAGGGGATGGCCGAATCTTCTCTTAAATACGGTACATCCCCTCTTCACTCCTCTGGGCTGGCGGGGCACCAAGGCCTCCTCAGGCGCAAGCGTCTCCTCTCCAATCTTCCTGCACTTGCTTGGCTGAGATGATCAGAGCAGCCAGGCTGGAGGCAGGATCGCCTGAGGTCACAAATGGATGCTGCCCAAAGGAAAAACACAACCAAAAGGAACCATGACTTCCCAAGATCACGTCCAACAGGCTCAAGCAGGGCTCCTCTGCTACCAGGAAGACGCGCAAAGAGGACCGAGGGCACCATCTGCCCCTCCGCCTTCCGCTCCCGGACCTGTCTCGCCCAGGCCCACGTGGCCCACAGTCCTCTTCGGCCCTTCATGCAGGTGTCCACAGCTCACAGGGCTTTTTGCCGCTTTGCTTTTTCTTACCTTCAGGAGTTCCTGGGCAGACCAGCGCCTGTCCTCGTCTGTCTGCAGGCAGCAGCGGAGAAAGTCGCGCAGGAGAGCCGAGTGGTGCCTGGGGTTTTGCAGTTTTGGGGCCCCGTTCCTTTCTATCAGTTCAAAAACCTACCAAAAAGGGAAGCGGACACTCTACCTGCTCCTTTCCTAGCCACAACAGCTCTCTCTGCACAGAGCCACACTTTGAAGCTGCACCTTACCCTGAGACGGGGTTCCCTCTGGTAAGGAGCTTCCCCTTCCACCATTTCCAGCCCCACGATCCCCAGTGACCAGATGTCCACTTTGGGGCCGTAGGCTTCTCCTCTCACGACTTCTGGCGCCATCCAGCTGGGAGTGCCGACGCTGGAGCTGCACTTGTCGTGCTCAGGGGTGAGCTGAGCACAGAGGCCAAAGTCAGCTGCGGAGAAAAACAAACCCTGTCAAAGCCAGCTACAACTGGCAAACCCAGCCAAAGAATTGCCCGCTCAAAGCCTGACAAGGCCACGGTGAATCTAGCTGGAAAAGCAGCAGTGCTCTGCTTCCGCGGGGCTGTAGCCAGGGAAACAAGGCATTGGCCTCTTCAAAAACGCCCTCAGGTTTGGCGCACTGGCCAAGCAGTGCTTCTGGAGAACTGGCAGTTACCCCAGAGCAGCCCCAGAGCGCATCCCGGGAACGCTGCGCCGGACCAAGGATACCCACCCAGTTTGACAGATCCGTCCGTGCTCACAAGAATGTTGCAGCTTTTGACGTCTCTGTGGATGACTCGGCGGGAATGAAGGAAATGCAGTCCTTGCAGGCACTGAGAGAGAGAGGAGAAAGGGAAGGGTGAAGGTTCAGGACCTGATTTCATCCCGCAAGAAAGGAACGGGCTGGACGAGAGTGACAGCTTTCTCAGGGAATTGGGAGCCAGGGCGCAGCATCCTAGTGCTGTCAAGAGGAAGAGCTTGCTGCTTCAACACTCTTACGCGTGTTCTATCTTTCCAAGCAAAGGCACATCTGAGCTTCCAAAAGCCCCTCCTCCCTTCGGTACGTAGCGCGTGCCCTTTGGCTGGGGGGCGGCATGGCAAAGATTTTCTTGGTAGCCTTGTGGCAGCAGAGGAGGAAGCAGCACGTTAGACCTGTTCCAGAATCCAACGCCATCTGGGCTGCAATGCTATCCTTTGAAGCTGAGGACATCTCCTTTGCCCTTAGCTTGAAATTCTGCCACCAGCGTTCAGGCTTGGAGCGGCAAGGAATGCAGGACACACAGACAGGCTCCAGGCAAACGTTGAGAGGCAAAGCTGGCAAGAGGAAACAAGTGCGACACAGCGAGCGAGCCAGCGAGCCAGCGAGCGCGAGCGCCCCAGCACAATGGCAGCACGTAAGAGTGCGAGAACGGAGCCTAGGAAGTGCGGGGACACTGGCAGGCAGTTGGCTTCAGATGTTCTTTCTTCTGCGTGTCGTGACAGCAACAGCAAAGCAAGGCCGTGAGCAAGAAATCTCTGCTGTTCTTAACCACCAGTTGACAAGGGCCAACAGGCCAGGGGAAGCACAAGCGGCATCCCTCACCTCCCGACAGACAGCGCCTATCTGTCCTTCCTCGAGGTACACTGCCCCGACTACATCATACAACGTGCCGCCGTCCATGAACTCCATCGCCAGCCAGAGCTCTCCATCGACCAGGTAGCTGAAAGAAGAAAAGCCCGGCATGGAGAGAGAGGACCTGGGCACAGCCCAGTCACCCGAGGGGCTGACCCAGCTTTCTGGAAGTGCTCTCCAAGCTGCATTTGCCAGAGGAGATTCTTGCAGACCAAGTGCAACCTCCTCCCACGCACTGGAGGAGAGAAATCCTAAACAGCTCCATTTTCTGCCAGTGACCAAAGGGGTTTGCCACTTTGGGCTTGCAGTATCCTAAAGGAACACTGACATGAGAATAGCCCCACCTGTCTAAGTAGGACACAATATTGGGGTTCCTACTGTCCCTCATGGCCACGATTTCATTGACAGCCAGCTCCTCGGACATCTCCTCTTGAAGAGCCATTTTCTTGATGGCCACCTAAAAGGACATTGAGAGACCGTTGACTTGAGAAGCCGCTCGTCGCACGAGATCCCCAGGAACACGCAGCGAGTGCTTGTGCAATGACGCAGCCCAGCTGTGCCAAAGGGCAGAGCTTAGGAGAAGGACCGAAGCCCGTCCCAAATGCCGTCTGCAGGCTGCTGAGCCTAGGCTGTGCTTCAGAGGAGCAGCCTCTGCCGCAGAGATGGAGCGGCCACCCAAAGCTCCAGCCAAGGCTCGCAGCCGCGGCGAAAGCGCTCCAGAGCTGCAAAATCTGCTGGGGGCATTGACACTTTACCTGTTGTCCTGTGCTGGCGTCGAGGGCTTTATAAACAGCTCCAAAACCCCTAGAAAGAAAACGGCAGCAGAAAAAGCCCTTTAGTCCCTGGCGGTGAAAGCCAGCCTAGGCGGGAGATCTCCCCAGGCTGCCTGGAGCATTTGGAAAACGCCTGGCTGCAGCGCCTCCCCCGCCAATAGCACAAGAGCCCAGCAGCCCTCTGCCACGCAGGGTGTCCAGGAGAAAACTGAGGCCCAGTGTGAACACCAAGGGCTGCTACAAATCTCCAAGGCACACGCCCGATTGCTTCCGTTCCCAGCCTAAGGGGGACCCTTTGGAAAAACTGGAGAAGAAGAACTTGGAAAACTCTGCCTTTGAGAAGTGTTATCTGCCAGCTCTCGGGTGACAAGGTGCTCTGGTAGGCCGGCAGGGGCGGGACATCTTCCAGGCCCTGCTCCTTGCTGCAAGCAAGGCAGACCTTGCCAGCACCAGGTTGTCTTTGATGATGCCTTCTGACTGCTCTGACTGAGCAGTCCTGAGAGGTGGCAGGAAGGTAAAGCCGGAGTCTGACCGTGTTCGCAGCTTGCCTGACTTCACGCTTGACGCTGCACCGGCCAAATGACCGGGCCCGTGGTTTTGCGTAAGGAGCAGGCGTCAGACTTACCCTCGTCCGAGTTCTTCAAACGCCGAGTATTTCCTCCTCGGCTCGCCCAGACTCACAATGCTCCCTGAAAGACAAAAGCAGTGCAAGGTGCTCACTTTCAAAGGGAGATGCCGCTCCCCAGACGATCCAAGATGCAGCCCCACTGTCGGGAGCTCTGTGCCCATTGCAGTCACTTGGCTTCCAGCCGCTGAGAACAGCGAGCGGGAGGGCCATCTTCTCTGCCTTTCAGCAGTTGGCCTTTCCAAGAAGGACTTCACGGCTCTCAAGCACAGCAGCTCATGTGATAAGCCAGAACGAAGGGCCTTTAGGAACTGGGCCCTCCGAGTTAAGGAAGGGCCTCCGCGGCCTCTGCAGTGGCACCTGCCGTCACCGGCAGGGCCACTTAGGAGAACAGTGTGCAGCAGTGAGAGGAGGAGCGAGAACAGTCGTAAAAAGGGCAGCCAGAGAAGAGCTGGGGCCCGAGAGCTCCCTGGGGCCCAGTCACCCGCTAGGTGCCAGCCTTCTGCTCAACAGAAACAATCTCTGCTTTTGTCTTTGGCACAGAGGGCAGCCCAGGAAAAGTCAAGCCAGTGCCAGCTGCCCTCAGAGGCAGCGGGAACACGCCGAGCGCTCTCTTGCTGCCTCAAAGCACAGCAACAGGTTCTTGGAGGGAGGCCTAAATGCCTCTGTGACACTAAAGCGAGGAGGAACTTCAGAGACCCGCAGAAAACACACCGCTCTGGCAGACCAGAAATACACCAGACGTACTCAGTCTCTTCAGGCTCTGCTCCTCTCTCATCTCCGGCTGCTGGGCTGGGCTGCTGAACGAAGTGCTGGCACGTGGGGGAGTGCTGGCTGCTGCAGAGCGCGCCGGTGAAGCGGCACGTTGGACGGCAGAGCGCGCGTCAAGAGAGAGCTGGGACAAGAAAGGATTGCCCGTCAGAAAGGCGGCTGGCACAGATGCCCTGCAGAGCACACGGCAAAAGGAAGGCTGTCAGCCACCGCCAGGCCTCTTTGGCTGGGGGGGTTTTGCATGTCCCCTTCTCAAAGGCAACGGGCAAAGCCCAAAGGCTGCTGTGATACAGCAGCACATGGCCAGGTTCATGCTACATTTTATCGATTTTCTGCAAGACCACTGCAACAAGGTATTGACGAGCTTGCAAAGATCCAGCAAGAGGTGGGAGCAGGGCCCCAGAGCCTTGTTGCTTTCCTCCTGCTGTGTTCCCCTGGGCAATGAAGTCACCCTCGAGTGGGCATGGTAGCGTCTGACCAGAAGGCCAGTCTGCTCTATGTTGTGCCTGAAGCTAATTGGTCCCTCCCAGGGGCCAGTGTCTCCTAAGTATCCTGCAAGGCTCTCAACTGAGTCTTTGGACCGTCTCTGTCCACTGACCACGGGGAGCCTGCACGGACACCGTGCACCGAGGGGCTCACTTCTACGCTGGCAACAATTGAAAGGCACAATGCTGCCTCTCGTCTGATCCCAAAGACATTCTCAGGCCCTCTCAGCGTCCCAGCAAAATGGCGCTCAAATGGGAAAGTTCAGAAGCCATTTGCCAGGGGTGCCTGGCCTGGCTGAAGCAGCACTACGTCATGGCAGGCACACAGCCCCCAGCATCTTCAGGCACGAGCGGCAAGGGCTGGCTCGTCAGAAACTTGAAGCTCGGCCCTCCACCAAAGGCAGTGCCAACCACAGGCGCCACTTACTGGCTCTGCACGTTCAGGCCGTGGATGGACACCAGCTGGAGGCTTCTTGTCATTTGGCTCCTCTTCCGCATCTTCCTCAGCAAGAGAGGGAGCCAGAGGAGCTGCTGACCCTGCTGGTGAGCCCTGCAGACAGACAGCAGTGAGAGGGACAGGGAGCAGCCAGTCCTTTAGGAGCTGCTTTCTTGTCAGCTCCGTAAGCTGCTTTCTTTTCACCCAGACTAAGGGGAAATCAGAAACTTTGATCAAAGTGGGATTCTGAGTCGTGAAATTCACCCTCTTAAGGTGGGCAAATTAGGTGGTGCTCCGTCTTGCTGTGCATTTGATCCTCCACCCTGGCTAGAATCAGCAAGACACCTTTGGCCTGCCACACTTGCCTTTCATCTCTTGAAAGGCTCTTCAATGGAAAATTAGGAAAGAGCCAGTGCTCCCTTTGCTGCTGCTGATGCCAACACCGACTTGGCCTTTCTTTCCGCCTCCCAGGCTGGCACTCTACACTCTACCACAACAGGCCAAGCTCACAGCTTGCCGCACAATTCTTACATGCCAGCAAGGTCAGAGGTTCCTTTGCCACTCACCAAAGGACGGGCTTGTCTCCATCCGCGTGTGAGGTGACCTGCAGAGAGCAAGGCAAAAGGAACCAGATGCCGTTAGAAAAGTGCCTGTGCTGGGGAGTCCCACAGGACAAGTCAGTCCCAACAGAGAGCATTTTCCTTTCCCAGCATCCCTCCAGGAGCAACACAAGATTTTCCCACTGCAAGCAAGAGAACAACAAGGACACTATACTAGGCTCTCTCTACTTTTGTCGCTGAAGAAACAGAAACACGATCACAGAAATGCCAAGTGGCCTTTAAGTCAGAGCTTCTGTTCTGCCCAACAGCTCAAGCAGCTTTTTCCTCTTCTCTTTTCTGCAACCTTTCTTTTCTGGTTTTTTGTTGTTGTTGTTGTTGTTGGGTTGTTTTTAATTTGGTTTTTGTTTGTTTGTTTGTTTTTTAAATAAATTGCATGCACTAATTCCCATCCATTTGCTGCAAATGATCCCCCAGGAAAGCTTCCACAAAGGGCCCCATAGCTGTGGCGGTTCTCTTCTAAAGCAGCCCAGGAACAGCTCCTGGGTTCAGGAGCAAAGCCTAAGCGGTTAGGAGCTTGCACTTCATTGCCAAGGGAATTGCTCTCTTGGCACACCGTCAAGGGTCATAGCAGAGAGCCAAGGCCTCTAATGGCAGGATTTGGAGCAAGAAAGTGCTTTCCCTCACTCCTGGGCAAGTTTTAGAAGTACTTGTGAGGCTCCCTGCCAGCCTGCAATTTGCAGTTGTCTCGGCTGAAGCAGCAAGCTGAGGAAATGACAGTGTCCAATGCCACGCGCTCTCCCGTGGAGGGAACGCAACCCCTGCAGGTTACGTTGCAAATACTCTCCAGCCGCCAGCGAGTGCAGACACCCCCTTTTTAGCTGATGCTGTTGGCAGGAGCTTTAGCAAAGGAGCGGCACCTTAATGGCACTTTTGCTCCCAAATCTGCTTCATCACTACAAACGAGCATCAAGAGCAAAGTGAAGCAAAAGCCGTGTGATGGCTACCCCCAGGATAAACCTTTACTTACGAGTCAGGTGGGTCAGGAAGTAGCCGGAATACGCCACAGAAAAAACCGTGCAAACCGCGGCACAGACTTGCCCGATCATTCTAGCAGTGCTGTGCGGGTTTGCACACTGAATGCCACCCGGGGGAAAAACCAAGACTCCTCTCGGGGTGCAGGCCGTCTGCTGAGAACGCCTCAGTCACGAGGGTCCTCCTGCAGCGAGCGAGCCAAAGAGCTGCTCTGGACAAGGAGGCCTCGCGCGCGCCGGGACAACGTCGCGCTGACAGCACTGTGATGCGGCCCGGCTCCCTTGACGTCACAATAGCAGCCGCTCTGGCTCTGTTGGCGTAGTTACGCCCGGCAACCGAAATCTTCTGTACAGCTGACGCAAAAGAAAAGCCTGGGAAGATCTCCTCAGTCATAAAGCAGGAGAAAAAATCCTTACCGTCCATAAGCCAGTGCTCAAGGCATCCCGGGGTAACTCCGAAAATGCACCGATCCAGCAGGCCCCCAAGAAATCCAAGCAAACGTGGCTTTTCCTCCCCAAGGCTTTGACTAAAAGCAAGTGTGCTTGTTCCTGCTGGCATCTTTGTTGCTTCTGAAAGCCCTAACTGCTTTGATGACATTTAGGGGACAAAAGAAGCCAAGGAAATCAGTTTCCAGGAGTACTGCAGTGCGCAGTTGCCTCTTGAGCACGTAGGTGCATGCTGACCTTTGCTCGGACTCACTTTGGAGCCTGACCTCCCTTTCTGGCAGGGAGGTGTTGGCTTGTCTCCTGACACAAAGCTCCTCTCTTCCTGCTTGCTCTTTCTTTGGCACCTTAACGTCGGACAACATGCAGAAGAGCTGCGCGCTGATTCTCGGGCTGCCACAGTTTTGTTGTGTTGCAGCTCTGGCAGCAGCCTGCGGCTACCGCTCTGCGGTGGCCTGCAGGTGCCGAGCCCAAAGAAGGCCCGTTTCAAGCAGTCAAAAGCTGCAGCCTCACAGATGTTTGCCCAGGCTCCATGCTCCCTGTAAGATTCCTTGCAGACATTTGGATAGCCACATCCCAAAGAAAATGAGATGCAGTCATTCCCTTCTCTGTCAAAAGCTCCAGTTAAAGGCAGGAGCCAGCTTGAAAGAGGAGAGCAAGTACTGAGTGGGAGAGGGAAACGAGTGCATGCAACTCCTCTGGAAACCAACTCTGCTTGCCCATGCACGAATGACTCTGGGCTTAGCTCTCTTTTCTGGTGACTCAGCACAGACACGTCCTGTCTGCTGGGGGACAACTGCTGCAGTGTCTTTGAGGAGCTTCACACTGGGCTCTTCACACGTCGGATGCTGCGGGTGCCATTTGAAAATCGATGCAATGGCTGAAAGGCCCAGCTGCACCTTGAAATTCTGTTGCTGAAAAACTGCAGTAATTTACCAGGGTAATTCCCCCAATTTGAAAGCGTCTCGTTTTCCCCATCTCCTAGAGAGCTAACGTCAACCAGCCAGTTGTAGAGCTTACAGAAGGAAGAATGAGGCCTTAGCAGGGAAAGCCGAGCGTAGGCCCTCGGACTCCCTTGAGCAGAGCGCGTTAGTGCCCCAAAAGGACCAGAGAGGGAAGCGTTTGGGGGACGTGCCATTTCAGCCCTCCTTGGCTCTTGGATGCCACGTGACCGCCAGGAAAGGGGAACAAGCGGGGCCTGCTCCCTCCTCCTGCCCCTCCCTGAGGGGCGGCTGGCGCTGGGGGATGCCAGGGCACGGGGGGCGGGTGGGGGGGCAACATCTCCGCAGGGCGGGCGGAGCGGGAGCGGCCACGGGGCGCGTGGGGCGGGGCAGGGCCCCTCTGTGAGGGGGGAGAGCCTTGGGCCGCTGGGAAGCAGCGCAAAGCCATGAACAGGACAGCCCGTCCAGAGCGCACGGCTTCGAAGGCGCTGTCCAGCTTAGGCCCAGTGTGGCAAGGAAGGGAATCTTCCAGGGTTCTGAAGGTTTTACAGCCTTTTATTGCCAGTCCTGCTGAAACCAAGGGCTGAAACCAAGGGTCTTCCAGCTACTTCTTCATCTTCATCTTCATCTTCATCTTCATCTTCATCTTCATCATTCTGTCCTCCTGGTGACCTGTTCAGGCTGACAGCTCATGCCTGGTCCAGTTCTGCTGAGTCCCAGCTTTTTCTTTCATAGCTTAATCATCAGGATGACGATTGGTCCATTTCTAGCTCCAGGATAGTTCTCAGCTTCCCTACATCAGCAATACTCTACTCTTAGCTAAACAATGCTCCTTTAATGAAACTTTCTGGGGACTGGAGTCCTAACGAAAACCAGCTAAGCTAAGAAAATCTCAAAACCATAAACTTCCTAACTATGGAACAGCTAAATTATAAAACTCAGGGGATGGCCGAATCTTCTCTTAAATACGGTACATCCCCTCTTCACTCCTCTGGGCTGGCGGGGCACCAAGGCCTCCTCAGGCGCAAGCGTCTCCTCTCCAATCTTCCTGCACTTGCTTGGCTGAGATGATCAGAGCAGCCAGGCTGGAGGCAGGATCGCCTGAGGTCACAAATGGATGCTGCCCAAAGGAAAAACACAACCAAAAGGAACCATGACTTCCCAAGATCACGTCCAACAGGCTCAAGCAGGGCTCCTCTGCTACCAGGAAGACGCGCAAAGAGGACCGAGGGCACCATCTGCCCCTCCGCCTTCCGCTCCCGGACCTGTCTCGCCCAGGCCCACGTGGCCCACAGTCCTCTTCGGCCCTTCATGCAGGTGTCCACAGCTCGCAGGGCTTTTTGCCGCTTTGCTTTTTCTTACCTTCAGGAGTTCCTGGGCAGACCAGCGCCTGTCCTCGTCTGTCTGCAGGCAGCAGCGGAGAAAGTCGCGCAGGAGAGCCGAGTGGTGCCTGGGGTTTTGCAGTTTTGGGGCCCCGTTCCTTTCTATCAGTTCAAAAACCTACCAAAAAGGGAAGCGGACACTCTACCTGCTCCTTTCCTAGCCACAACAGCTCTCTCTGCACAGAGCCACACTTTGAAGCTGCACCTTACCCTGAGACGGGGTTCCCTCTGGTAAGGAGCTTCCCCTTCCACCATTTCCAGCCCCACGATCCCCAGTGACCAGATGTCCACTTTGGGGCCGTAGGCTTCTCCTCTCACGACTTCTGGCGCCATCCAGCTGGGAGTGCCGACGCTGGAGCTGCACTTGTCGTGCTCAGGGGTGAGCTGAGCACAGAGGCCAAAGTCAGCTGCGGAGAAAAACAAACCCTGTCAAAGCCAGCTACAACTGGCAAACCCAGCCAAAGAATTGCCCGCTCAAAGCCTGACAAGGCCACGGTGAATCTAGCTGGAAAAGCAGCAGTGCTCTGCTTCCGCGGGGCTGTAGCCAGGGAAACAAGGCATTGGCCTCTTCAAAAACGCCCTCAGGTTTGGCGCACTGGCCAAGCAGTGCTTCTGGAGAACTGGCAGTTACCCCAGAGCAGCCCCAGAGCGCATCCCGGGAACGCTGCGCCGGACCAAGGATACCCACCCAGTTTGACAGATCCGTCCGTGCTCACAAGAATGTTGCAGCTTTTGACGTCTCTGTGGATGACTCGGCGGGAATGAAGGAAATGCAGTCCTTGCAGGCACTGAGAGAGAGAGGAGAAAGGGAAGGGTGAAGGTTCAGGACCTGATTTCATCCCGCAAGAAAGGAACGGGCTGGACGAGAGTGACAGCTTTCTCAGGGAATTGGGAGCCAGGGCGCAGCATCCTAGTGCTGTCAAGAGGAAGAGCTTGCTGCTTCAACACTCTTACGCGTGTTCTATCTTTCCAAGCAAAGGCACATCTGAGCTTCCAAAAGCCCCTCCTCCCTTCGGTACGTAGCGCGTGCCCTTTGGCTGGGGGGCGGCATGGCAAAGATTTTCTTGGTAGCCTTGTGGCAGCAGAGGAGGAAGCAGCACGTTAGACCTGTTCCAGAATCCAACGCCATCTGGGCTGCAATGCTATCCTTTGAAGCTGAGGACATCTCCTTTGCCCTTAGCTTGAAATTCTGCCACCAGCGTTCAGGCTTGGAGCGGCAAGGAATGCAGGACACACAGACAGGCTCCAGGCAAACGTTGAGAGGCAAAGCTGGCAAGAGGAAACAAGTGCGACACAGCGAGCGAGCCAGCGAGCCAGCGAGCGCGAGCGCCCCAGCACAATGGCAGCACGTAAGAGTGCGAGAACGGAGCCTAGGAAGTGCGGGGACACTGGCAGGCAGTTGGCTTCAGATGTTCTTTCTTCTGCGTGTCGTGACAGCAACAGCAAAGCAAGGCCGTGAGCAAGAAATCTCTGCTGTTCTTAACCACCAGTTGACAAGGGCCAACAGGCCAGGGGAAGCACAAGCGGCATCCCTCACCTCCCGACAGACAGCGCCTATCTGTCCTTCCTCGAGGTACACTGCCCCGACTACATCATACAACGTGCCGCCGTCCATGAACTCCATCGCCAGCCAGAGCTCTCCATCGACCAGGTAGCTGAAAGAAGAAAAGCCCGGCATGGAGAGAGAGGACCTGGGCACAGCCCAGTCACCCGAGGGGCTGACCCAGCTTTCTGGAAGTGCTCTCCAAGCTGCATTTGCCAGAGGAGATTCTTGCAGACCAAGTGCAACCTCCTCCCACGCACTGGAGGAGAGAAATCCTAAACAGCTCCATTTTCTGCCAGTGACCAAAGGGGTTTGCCACTTTGGGCTTGCAGTATCCTAAAGGAACACTGACATGAGAATAGCCCCACCTGTCTAAGTAGGACACAATATTGGGGTTCCTACTGTCCCTCATGGCCACGATTTCATTGACAGCCAGCTCCTCGGACATCTCCTCTTGAAGAGCCATTTTCTTGATGGCCACCTAAAAGGACATTGAGAGACCGTTGACTTGAGAAGCCGCTCGTCGCACGAGATCCCCAGGAACACGCAGCGAGTGCTTGTGCAATGACGCAGCCCAGCTGTGCCAAAGGGCAGAGCTTAGGAGAAGGACCGAAGCCCGTCCCAAATGCCGTCTGCAGGCTGCTGAGCCTAGGCTGTGCTTCAGAGGAGCAGCCTCTGCCGCAGAGATGGAGCGGCCACCCAAAGCTCCAGCCAAGGCTCGCAGCCGCGGCGAAAGCGCTCCAGAGCTGCAAAATCTGCTGGGGGCATTGACACTTTACCTGTTGTCCTGTGCTGGCGTCGAGGGCTTTATAAACAGCTCCAAAACCCCTAGAAAGAAAACGGCAGCAGAAAAAGCCCTTTAGTCCCTGGCGGTGAAAGCCAGCCTAGGCGGGAGATCTCCCCAGGCTGCCTGGAGCATTTGGAAAACGCCTGGCTGCAGCGCCTCCCCCGCCAATAGCACAAGAGCCCAGCAGCCCTCTGCCACGCAGGGTGTCCAGGAGAAAACTGAGGCCCAGTGTGAACACCAAGGGCTGCTACAAATCTCCAAGGCACACGCCCGATTGCTTCCGTTCCCAGCCTAAGGGGGACCCTTTGGAAAAACTGGAGAAGAAGAACTTGGAAAACTCTGCCTTTGAGAAGTGTTATCTGCCAGCTCTCGGGTGACAAGGTGCTCTGGTAGGCCGGCAGGGGCGGGACATCTTCCAGGCCCTGCTCCTTGCTGCAAGCAAGGCAGACCTTGCCAGCACCAGGTTGTCTTTGATGATGCCTTCTGACTGCTCTGACTGAGCAGTCCTGAGAGGTGGCAGGAAGGTAAAGCCGGAGTCTGACCGTGTTCGCAGCTTGCCTGACTTCACGCTTGACGCTGCACCGGCCAAATGACCGGGCCCGTGGTTTTGCGTAAGGAGCAGGCGTCAGACTTACCCTCGTCCGAGTTCTTCAAACGCCGAGTATTTCCTCCTCGGCTCGCCCAGACTCACAATGCTCCCTGAAAGACAAAAGCAGTGCAAGGTGCTCACTTTCAAAGGGAGATGCCGCTCCCCAGACGATCCAAGATGCAGCCCCACTGTCGGGAGCTCTGTGCCCATTGCAGTCACTTGGCTTCCAGCCGCTGAGAACAGCGAGCGGGAGGGCCATCTTCTCTGCCTTTCAGCAGTTGGCCTTTCCAAGAAGGACTTCACGGCTCTCAAGCACAGCAGCTCATGTGATAAGCCAGAACGAAGGGCCTTTAGGAACTGGGCCCTCCGAGTTAAGGAAGGGCCTCCGCGGCCTCTGCAGTGGCACCTGCCGTCACCGGCAGGGCCACTTAGGAGAACAGTGTGCAGCAGTGAGAGGAGGAGCGAGAACAGTCGTAAAAAGGGCAGCCAGAGAAGAGCTGGGGCCCGAGAGCTCCCTGGGGCCCAGTCACCCGCTAGGTGCCAGCCTTCTGCTCAACAGAAACAATCTCTGCTTTTGTCTTTGGCACAGAGGGCAGCCCAGGAAAAGTCAAGCCAGTGCCAGCTGCCCTCAGAGGCAGCGGGAACACGCCGAGCGCTCTCTTGCTGCCTCAAAGCACAGCAACAGGTTCTTGGAGGGAGGCCTAAATGCCTCTGTGACACTAAAGCGAGGAGGAACTTCAGAGACCCGCAGAAAACACACCGCTCTGGCAGACCAGAAATACACCAGACGTACTCAGTCTCTTCAGGCTCTGCTCCTCTCTCATCTCCGGCTGCTGGGCTGGGCTGCTGAACGAAGTGCTGGCACGTGGGGGAGTGCTGGCTGCTGCAGAGCGCGCCGGTGAAGCGGCACGTTGGACGGCAGAGCGCGCGTCAAGAGAGAGCTGGGACAAGAAAGGATTGCCCGTCAGAAAGGCGGCTGGCACAGATGCCCTGCAGAGCACACGGCAAAAGGAAGGCTGTCAGCCACCGCCAGGCCTCTTTGGCTGGGGGGGTTTTGCATGTCCCCTTCTCAAAGGCAACGGGCAAAGCCCAAAGGCTGCTGTGATACAGCAGCACATGGCCAGGTTCATGCTACATTTTATCGATTTTCTGCAAGACCACTGCAACAAGGTATTGACGAGCTTGCAAAGATCCAGCAAGAGGTGGGAGCAGGGCCCCAGAGCCTTGTTGCTTTCCTCCTGCTGTGTTCCCCTGGGCAATGAAGTCACCCTCGAGTGGGCATGGTAGCGTCTGACCAGAAGGCCAGTCTGCTCTATGTTGTGCCTGAAGCTAATTGGTCCCTCCCAGGGGCCAGTGTCTCCTAAGTATCCTGCAAGGCTCTCAACTGAGTCTTTGGACCGTCTCTGTCCACTGACCACGGGGAGCCTGCACGGACACCGTGCACCGAGGGGCTCACTTCTACGCTGGCAACAATTGAAAGGCACAATGCTGCCTCTCGTCTGATCCCAAAGACATTCTCAGGCCCTCTCAGCGTCCCAGCAAAATGGCGCTCAAATGGGAAAGTTCAGAAGCCATTTGCCAGGGGTGCCTGGCCTGGCTGAAGCAGCACTACGTCATGGCAGGCACACAGCCCCCAGCATCTTCAGGCACGAGCGGCAAGGGCTGGCTCGTCAGAAACTTGAAGCTCGGCCCTCCACCAAAGGCAGTGCCAACCACAGGCGCCACTTACTGGCTCTGCACGTTCAGGCCGTGGATGGACACCAGCTGGAGGCTTCTTGTCATTTGGCTCCTCTTCCGCATCTTCCTCAGCAAGAGAGGGAGCCAGAGGAGCTGCTGACCCTGCTGGTGAGCCCTGCAGACAGACAGCAGTGAGAGGGACAGGGAGCAGCCAGTCCTTTAGGAGCTGCTTTCTTGTCAGCTCCGTAAGCTGCTTTCTTTTCACCCAGACTAAGGGGAAATCAGAAACTTTGATCAAAGTGGGATTCTGAGTCGTGAAATTCACCCTCTTAAGGTGGGCAAATTAGGTGGTGCTCCGTCTTGCTGTGCATTTGATCCTCCACCCTGGCTAGAATCAGCAAGACACCTTTGGCCTGCCACACTTGCCTTTCATCTCTTGAAAGGCTCTTCAATGGAAAATTAGGAAAGAGCCAGTGCTCCCTTTGCTGCTGCTGATGCCAACACCGACTTGGCCTTTCTTTCCGCCTCCCAGGCTGGCACTCTACACTCTACCACAACAGGCCAAGCTCACAGCTTGCCGCACAATTCTTACATGCCAGCAAGGTCAGAGGTTCCTTTGCCACTCACCAAAGGACGGGCTTGTCTCCATCCGCGTGTGAGGTGACCTGCAGAGAGCAAGGCAAAAGGAACCAGATGCCGTTAGAAAAGTGCCTGTGCTGGGGAGTCCCACAGGACAAGTCAGTCCCAACAGAGAGCATTTTCCTTTCCCAGCATCCCTCCAGGAGCAACACAAGATTTTCCCACTGCAAGCAAGAGAACAACAAGGACACTATACTAGGCTCTCTCTACTTTTGTCGCTGAAGAAACAGAAACACGATCACAGAAATGCCAAGTGGCCTTTAAGTCAGAGCTTCTGTTCTGCCCAACAGCTCAAGCAGCTTTTTCCTCTTCTCTTTTCTGCAACCTTTCTTTTCTGGTTTTTTGTTGTTGTTGTTGTTGTTGGGTTGTTTTTAATTTGGTTTTTGTTTGTTTGTTTGTTTTTTAAATAAATTGCATGCACTAATTCCCATCCATTTGCTGCAAATGATCCCCCAGGAAAGCTTCCACAAAGGGCCCCATAGCTGTGGCGGTTCTCTTCTAAAGCAGCCCAGGAACAGCTCCTGGGTTCAGGAGCAAAGCCTAAGCGGTTAGGAGCTTGCACTTCATTGCCAAGGGAATTGCTCTCTTGGCACACCGTCAAGGGTCATAGCAGAGAGCCAAGGCCTCTAATGGCAGGATTTGGAGCAAGAAAGTGCTTTCCCTCACTCCTGGGCAAGTTTTAGAAGTACTTGTGAGGCTCCCTGCCAGCCTGCAATTTGCAGTTGTCTCGGCTGAAGCAGCAAGCTGAGGAAATGACAGTGTCCAATGCCACGCGCTCTCCCGTGGAGGGAACGCAACCCCTGCAGGTTACGTTGCAAATACTCTCCAGCCGCCAGCGAGTGCAGACACCCCCTTTTTAGCTGATGCTGTTGGCAGGAGCTTTAGCAAAGGAGCGGCACCTTAATGGCACTTTTGCTCCCAAATCTGCTTCATCACTACAAACGAGCATCAAGAGCAAAGTGAAGCAAAAGCCGTGTGATGGCTACCCCCAGGATAAACCTTTACTTACGAGTCAGGTGGGTCAGGAAGTAGCCGGAATACGCCACAGAAAAAACCGTGCAAACCGCGGCACAGACTTGCCCGATCATTCTAGCAGTGCTGTGCGGGTTTGCACACTGAATGCCACCCGGGGGAAAAACCAAGACTCCTCTCGGGGTGCAGGCCGTCTGCTGAGAACGCCTCAGTCACGAGGGTCCTCCTGCAGCGAGCGAGCCAAAGAGCTGCTCTGGACAAGGAGGCCTCGCGCGCGCCGGGACAACGTCGCGCTGACAGCACTGTGATGCGGCCCGGCTCCCTTGACGTCACAATAGCAGCCGCTCTGGCTCTGTTGGCGTAGTTACGCCCGGCAACCGAAATCTTCTGTACAGCTGACGCAAAAGAAAAGCCTGGGAAGATCTCCTCAGTCATAAAGCAGGAGAAAAAATCCTTACCGTCCATAAGCCAGTGCTCAAGGCATCCCGGGGTAACTCCGAAAATGCACCGATCCAGCAGGCCCCCAAGAAATCCAAGCAAACGTGGCTTTTCCTCCCCAAGGCTTTGACTAAAAGCAAGTGTGCTTGTTCCTGCTGGCATCTTTGTTGCTTCTGAAAGCCCTAACTGCTTTGATGACATTTAGGGGACAAAAGAAGCCAAGGAAATCAGTTTCCAGGAGTACTGCAGTGCGCAGTTGCCTCTTGAGCACGTAGGTGCATGCTGACCTTTGCTTGGACTCACTTTGGAGCCTGACCTCCCTTTCTGGCAGGGAGGTGTTGGCTTGTCTCCTGACACAAAGCTCCTCTCTTCCTGCTTGCTCTTTCTTTGGCACCTTAACGTCGGACAACATGCAGAAGAGCTGCGCGCTGATTCTCGGGCTGCCACAGTTTTGTTGTGTTGCAGCTCTGGCAGCAGCCTGCGGCTACCGCTCTGCGGTGGCCTGCAGGTGCCGAGCCCAAAGAAGGCCCGTTTCAAGCAGTCAAAAGCTGCAGCCTCACAGATGTTTGCCCAGGCTCCATGCTCCCTGTAAGATTCCTTGCAGACATTTGGATAGCCACATCCCAAAGAAAATGAGATGCAGTCATTCCCTTCTCTGTCAAAAGCTCCAGTTAAAGGCAGGAGCCAGCTTGAAAGAGGAGAGCAAGTACTGAGTGGGAGAGGGAAACGAGTGCATGCAACTCCTCTGGAAACCAACTCTGCTTGCCCATGCACGAATGACTCCGGGCTTAGCTCTCTTTTCTGGTGACTCAGCACAGACACGTCCTGTCTGCTGGGGGACAACTGCTGCAGTGTCTTTGAGGAGCTTCACACTGGGCTCTTCACACGTCGGATGCTGCGGGTGCCATTTGAAAATCGATGCAATGGCTGAAAGGCCCAGCTGCACCTTGAAATTCTGTTGCTGAAAAACTGCAGTAATTTACCAGGGTAATTCCCCCAATTTGAAAGCGTCTCGTTTTCCCCATCTCCTAGAGAGCTAACGTCAACCAGCCAGTTGTAGAGCTTACAGAAGGAAGAATGAGGCCTTAGCAGGGAAAGCCGAGCGTAGGCCCTCGGACTCCCTTGAGCAGAGCGCGTTAGTGCCCCAAAAGGACCAGAGAGGGAAGCGTTTGGGGGACGTGCCATTTCAGCCCTCCTTGGCTCTTGGATGCCACGTGACCGCCAGGAAAGGGGAACAAGCGGGGCCTGCTCCCTCCTCCTGCCCCTCCCTGAGGGGCGGCTGGCGCTGGGGGATGCCAGGGCACGGGGGGCGGGTGGGGGGGCAACATCTCCGCAGGGCGGGCGGAGCGGGAGCGGCCACGGGGCGCGTGGGGCGGGGCAGGGCCCCTCTGTGAGGGGGGAGAGCCTTGGGCCGCTGGGAAGCAGCGCAAAGCCATGAACAGGACAGCCCGTCCAGAGCGCACGGCTTCGAAGGCGCTGTCCAGCTTAGGCCCAGTGTGGCAAGGAAGGGAATCTTCCAGGGTTCTGAAGGTTTTACAGCCTTTTATTGCCAGTCCTGCTGAAACCAAGGGCTGAAACCAAGGGTCTTCCAGCTACTTCTTCATCTTCATCTTCATCTTCATCTTCATCTTCATCTTCATCATTCTGTCCTCCTGGTGACCTGTTCAGGCTGACAGCTCATGCCTGGTCCAGTTCTGCTGAGTCCCAGCTTTTTCTTTCATAGCTTAATCATCAGGATGACGATTGGTCCATTTCTAGCTCCAGGATAATTCTCAGCTTCCCTACATCAGCAATACTCCACTTTTCACCACCGTCACCTCTCGCCGCTCTCTCGGTGCAACTCTTCAGTGACACGGGGCTGCGGAGATTCCCTGGTGTGGGTCTTTTATTGCATTTTATTCTATTCTCCCTACTGTTTTTTTCTATTCTCACCTCTCACCCTCCTCGGCACTGCCCTTCTGGCCACACCCGACAGCGCCCGTCCCGCCGTGCGGCTCGTCAGTGACACCGGGCGCCGCGGACATCCCGGTGCAGTTTTTTATTCTCTTTTACTCTGTTCTCTGTATTTTAATCTACTCAACCTCCGCCCGTCCCTCGGTGCAGCTCCTTCAGACGCGGGCGGGGGAGACGCGTCTCGGTGCGGCTCTTCTCTTCTCTTCTCTTCTCTTCTCTTCTCTTCTCTTCTCTTCTCTTCTCTTCTCTTCTCTTCTCTTCTCTTCTCTTCTCTTCTCTTCTCTTCTCTTCTCTTCTCTTCTCTTCTCTTCTCTTCTCTTCTCTTCTCTTCTCTTCTCTTCTCTTCTCTTCTCTTCTCTTCTCTTCTCTTCTCTTCTCTTCTCTTCTCTTCTCTTCATTTCCTTATGTTCCCAGCCCACCCGTGCCGCGGAGCGACTCCTTCAGGGACCCGGCGTGGCACAAACCCCTCGGGGCGGCTCCAACAGAGCCCCGCCCGCCGCCGCTCCCCGAGGCCTCCCCGCTGCTCCCTGGCCATCGGACACCGCAGGCCGACCTGGCCCCTTCTTCTTCTTCCTCTTCCTCCTCCTCCTGCCGGGATTCAGCCCCCGCCGCCGCCCGGCTCCTTCTGCCGCTCCTGCCCGGCACGAAGCGGCGCTGCTGCTGACGGGGCCGGAGCGCGGCTGCCCCGCGACTGCCCCGCGCCTCAGGGCCGGGCCGGGGAGTGACCGCACGGCTGGGGAGGGACCCCCGCTGGACACGGCAAGGATTCCTGTCCCTCCGGGGGAAGCACGGACTCACCGAAACTCCCATCCCTTCTCCGTGCGCCGCTGGCCAGAGGAGGGAGGGAAACGGGGATTGCTCTGGAGTTTTACATTCAATCCTTACAAAGCAGAGTCACAGATGGAGCTCCGCTTTCAGCTTCAAACGAGGGAATCCAACGGGAGCGCTGGCGCTTCTGTAACCTCAAGCTGTTCCTTGATACTCGACACTTTAGTTCTGGCCATAGGAAGCCCTTCAAGCAGCAATGGCTCTCCCAGGCACTGGTTTCTGGCTCACACCCAGCTCGGAGCTTGGACAAGGAACCCAAAGTCCCAGGAGAAGAAGCTCTGCTGTTACTTTCTTTATTCAGTTCTTTTTATTATATTTTAGATATCATCTATATTTTACTGGATTTTTTTCTTTTTCTAAAATCTTGTGTTTATTCTCTCTTTGCCCCCTTGTCTTGGGGTGACGTTATGATGTGTATCCCATATCGCTGCCTATGCCCAAAATTAATCTTTGTGCCTTTCTGTGCCTCTAAACTGAGCCTGAGAGGGGGAAGGAAAAAACTGAGCAAAACTTTTTCAGGGCAGTTTGCAGCTTGTTCAAGGTCACACAGAGATAGCAGGTTTTTTTTTTTCAGCTGCGGGAGGAGAGCAAGGAAGCACCCAGCTTGCTGCTTTCCAGTCAGCTTTTGGCCAGTTGTTTCAGCTTCTTGTTCTCCGGAGAGAGAGACTGAGAGTTGGACTGTGTTTTTCCTTCTCTGGAATTCCGGATTTTCTCCCTTTTATACTGGACTGTTTTTTTTCAACCTCAGAGCACATCGGGAGGACTTTCCACCGGGCACAGAGGGCCTGGCCCTGGCCCAAGCCCCAGCGCCGAGGAGACCAAAGGGAGGACTCTTAACACTTTCCCAGGTTTTTTTTCCTCCACAGTGAAACATTTTATTATTTAGCCTTATTTTCCTTTTCCCGTGTGTTTGGTAAATAAATAGTTTTATCTTCTTCACTTTCCTTCGAGGAAAATTTATTTTTTCCCGAACCTGGGGGGGGGGAAGGGGTAGTTGTGCCTTCTCTCAGAGGATATATTTCTAAATTTGGCCAAACCGGAACAAATTTAGTGGCGCCCAACTGCGTGGCTCGAAGGAAAGTGAAAAAACGGTGCTAATTATATTTTGGTTTGAATTTACTTATTCTGTGTTGGGGTAAAGTAATCACCATGGTGGTTGAGTTCATAATGTCTCTCTGGCTTGATGTACTCATGTCTTTTTGGTCCTTAGGCTTCATTGAGGTACTGGTTTTTTTTTGGTCCCTAGGGTTGTTTGCCTATCCACAACTTGCTCAAATCTTGTCCCTGATATGTAAATTTTACAGAGCAGGGAGACGAATCAGGATTTCCCTGTTCCTGTGCTCGGTGATAATGATTTATAAGAAGTTGACAGAGGTACGGGCAGCTGTTCGGAGTGTGTATGATAAGTGGTTTCTCCGTCCTAACCCCAGTCCTAGCTTCAGTAGCCTGTTTTGGGAATTTATTAATAATTGCACCCAGATTGTTAGAGGAGGAGGAGATGAGGTTTCCCTTCCCTTTAAATTTGATAGGTTATCTTTTGAGAATGTTCAGTTTCCCCTGGATGTTAAAGACATCATCTTCATGGTATTGTATCTTCTAAGCTTCCTCCATATGTCTCGCAGCTTGTCTAGAATGAGAGCTCAGATTTCCAGGGTGACTGCTGAGACACCTGACCCAGAGGTGGAACATCCTGAGTGGTGTGGGGAATGGGAGGATATGGGCCAAATCTTGAAGAAATTCTCTGACCCAATGGTTTGCAAGTTTCCCCCTGAACAAGTTCAGAAACCAGCTGAGGTGGCAAAATATCTGAAAGAGAAATACAATGACAATTCCAATGAGAACAAGCTCCTTGCAATATGTTGGGCTTTGGCATATGCCTATCGCACACTGCAGCAGGTAAAGGTAGAGAGGCAGGAAGATAAATCAGCAAAGCCTGCAGATACCCCAGTCACTCAGGCTGCAGATAAACCAGACAGCAAGCCCAAACCAGATGGAGAATCTAAGCCACTGACAGTGGCTCCTGTCACGAGGAAGAAGCACACCACCAAAACTGATCGCCCAGTGAAAGATGATGATGATGCAGGGGAAGGGACCTCAAAAGATGCAGGGGAAGGAACCTCAAAACCACCATCTGACTCAGGCACAGAAACCATTACTGAGTCCATGTCCATAAAGGACCTTCACAGCCTAAGAAAGGATTACACCCGACGGTCTGACGAATCCATAATAAGTTGGATGGTCCGTATTTGGGATGCGGCAGGTGATGATGTGATGCTGGACGGTGCTGAAGCAAGGCATTTGGGATCCCTGTCACATGATCCAGTGATCGACCAAGCGATGAAAAGGGGGGCTGATTCTACCAGTGTCTGGAGACGAGTTTTAACAGGCGTGGCTGAAAGATATATGTGTGGAGATGATCTCTACATGCAGCAAACCCCATGGAAGACCATAGAGCAAGGGATCCAACGCCTGAGAGAACTAGGGGTGGTAGAGGTTGTCTTTGCAAATGACCCAGGATTGAGGAGTCCAGACCGGGCCAGAGTTATTCCATACATGTGGCGAAAACTCATACACCTTGGGCCACCAGAATATGCTTCTGCTTTAGCAATAATGAAACCGGACTACGGTGCGAATGAGACTGTGAAGGATATGGCAGTGAAGCTCCGAGCATATGCAGACTCTGTGCATGGCCCAACACATGCAAGAATCGCAGCTGTGGAAACACGTATGCAGAAAATGGAAGATAAGATGGAGAAGAATCACCAGGAGATTAAAGAGTGCCTTCTCCGCGGACGTTCCCCAGAGAGAAGGCACATCCCACGAAGTGAGCTGTGGAATTTCCTGTGTGACAGTGGGGAAAACATGAGGAAGTGGGGTGGACAACCCACTTCTGCTCTGGCAGCACGAGTGAGTGAATTGAAGGAGCGCAAGTCTCAGAAAGGAGGATCTACCAAAAAGGAAGTAGCTCCAGTTGCCTGTAGCCAAACTGCTGGAAATGATGGAAAAGACGATGGCATGTCCAATTCCCATGAAGGAACCTCTAAGATACAGGCCCAGGGAAAGAAGGATAACCAGGCATAGAGGGGCCCTGCCTCTAGCCAGGTAGAGGTCAGGGAAAACCGCGTTTTTTGGACTGTGTGGATTCGTTGGCCTGGTACATCAGAACCACAAAAATATGATGCCTTGGTTGACACTGGTGCGCAGTGTACAATCATTCCATCGCAGCATGTGGGGGTAGAATCTGTTTCTATTTCTGGTGTAACAGGTGGATCACAAAATTTGACCTTGGTGGAAGCTGAGGTGAGCCTGACTGGAATTGAGTGGAAGAAGCATCTTATTGTGACTGGCCCAGAGGCCCCGTGCATTTTGGGCATAGACTTCCTCCGGAACGGGTATTTTAGAGACCCAAAGGGACTCAAGTGGGCTTTTGGAATAGCTGCTGTGGAGACAGAGGGCAGTAAGCAATTGAATACTTTGCCTGGGCTATCAGAGAACCCGTCTGCAGTCGGCCTTCTGAAGGTGGAAGAACAAAAAGTACCAATTGCTACCTCGACAGTGCATCGCCGACAGTACCGGACAACTCGAGATGCTGTGATTCCCATCCACAAGATGATCCGTGAGCTGGAGAGCCAAGGGGTGGTCAGCAAGACCCACTCACCCTTCAATAGCCCCATTTGGCCTGTGCGCAAATCTGAAGGAGAATGGAGATTGACTGTGGACTATCGTGCCTTGAATGAAGTGACTCCACCACTGAGTGCTGCTGTGCCGGACATGTTGGAGCTTCAGTATGAGCTAGAGTCCAAAGCAGCGAAGTGGTATGCTACTATTGACATTGCCAATGCATTTTTCTCCATTCCTCTGGCAGCAGAGTGCAGGCCTCAGTTTGCTTTCACCTGGAGGGGTGTGCAGTACACCTGGAACCGACTGCCCCAGGGGTGGAAGCACAGTCCCACCATCTGCCATGGACTGATCCAGATTGCACTAGAAAAGGGTGAGGCTCCAGAACATTTGCAGTACATTGATGACATCATTGTGTGGGGGAACACTGCAGCAGAAGTGTTTGAGAAAGGAGAGAAAGTTATCCGGATTCTCCTGGAAGCTGGTTTCGCCATCAAGAAGAGCAAAGTCAAGGGACCTGCCCGAGAGATCCAGTTCCTGGGAGTGAAGTGGCAAGATGGACGGCGTCAGATTCCCACTGAGGTCATCAATAAGATCACTGCAATGTCTCCACCAACCAACAAGAAGGAAACACAAGCTTTCCTAGGTGCCATAGGCTTTTGGAGGATGCACATTCCTGAGTACAGCCAGATTGTGAGTCCTCTTTACCTGGTTACCCGCAAGAAGAACGATTTCCATTGGGGCCCCGAACAGCAACAAGCCTTTGCCCAGATCAAGCAGGAAATCGCTCACGCCGTAGCCCTTGGCCCAGTCAGGACAGGACCCGAAGTGAAGAACGTGCTCTACTCTGCAGCCGGGAACAATGGCCTGTCCTGGAGCCTTTGGCAGAAGGTGTCTGGTGAGACTCGAGGTCGACCACTGGGATTTTGGAGCCGAAACTACAGAGGGTCTGAAGCCAACTACACTCCAACAGAGAAGGAAATCTTGGCAGCCTATGAAGGAATCAAAGCCGCCTCAGAGGTAATTGGCACTGAGGCACAACTCCTCCTGGCACCCCGACTACCAGTGCTGGGGTGGATGTTCAAAGCAGAGGTTCCCTCTACCCACCACGCCACCAATGCCACATGGAGCAAATGGATTGCTCTCATCACACAGCGCGCCTGTATCGGAAAACTGAATCGCCCTGGGATTTTGGAAATAATCACAAACTGGCCAGAAGGTGAAAACTTTGGTCTCACTGATGAAGAAGAACAAGTGACACGTGCTGAAGAAGCTCCACCGTACAACCAACTGCCATCAGAAGACACACGCTACGCTCTTTTCACCGACGGTTCTTGTCGCATCGTAGGGATGAAACGAAAGTGGAAAGCAGCTGTATGGAGTCCCACACGACGGGTTGCAGAAGCTACTGAAGGAGAAGGTGGATCAAGCCAACTCGCTGAACTCAAAGCTGTTCAACTAGCCCTGGACATTGCTGAAAGGGAGAAGTGGCCAAAGCTCTACCTCTACACTGATTCATGGATGGTAGCCAATGCTCTGTGGGGATGGTTAGAAAAGTGGGAAAAAGCTAATTGGCAACGTAGGGGAAAACCAATCTGGGCTGCTGAAGAGTGGAAAAACATTGCTGCCCGAGTAAGAAAGCTGGTTGTGAAAGTCCGCCATGTAGACGCCCATGTCCCCAAGAGTAGGGCTAATGAAGAACACCAAAACAACAGGCAGGTAGATCAGGCTGCAAAGATAGAAGTGTCACAGGTAGACTTGGACTGGAAACACAAGGGAGAGTTGTTCCTAGCTCGATGGGCCCATGATGCCTCAGGCCATCAGGGCAGAGATGCCACCTATAAGTGGGCACGAGATCGAGGGGTGGATCTAACCATGGACAGTATCTCCCAGGTCATCCATGACTGTGAGACATGCGCTGCGATCAAGCAGGCCAAGCGGGTGAAGCCCCTGTGGTATGGTGGGCGGTGGTCCAAATACAAGTATGGGGAGGCCTGGCAGGTTGATTACATCACACTGCCTCAAACCCGCCAAGGCAAGTGCCATGTGCTCACAATGGTAGAAGCCACCACAGGATGGTTGGAGACCTATCCTGTGCCTCACGCTACTGCCCGGAACACCATCCTGGGCCTTGAAAAGCAAGTCCTTTGGAGGCATGGTACCCCTGAGAGAATTGAATCTGACAATGGGACTCATTTTAAGAACAACCTTATTAACACCTGGGCTAGAGAACATGGCATTGAGTGGGTGTACCACATCCCTTACCATGCACCAGCTGCAGGCAAAGTGGAACGGTGCAATGGATTGTTGAAAACCACTTTGAAGGCACTAGGTGGGGGAACTTTCAAAAATTGGGAACAGCATCTAGCAAAGGCCACCTGGTTAGTTAACACCCGAGGTTCCACCAATAGAGCTGGTCCAGCCCAATCTGAATCCCTGCATACAACAGATGGAGATAAGGTCCCAGTAGTGCATGTCAGAGGTCTGTTAGGAAAGCCTGTGTGGATAAATTCTGCCTCGGGTGCAGACAAACCCACCCGTGGGGTGGTCTTTGCTCAGGGACCTGGTTACACATGGTGGGTAATGAAGAAAGATGGAACAACACGTTGTGTACCACAGGGAGATCTGATTGTTGTGTGAAATGCTTGTATACCCCTGCTTGCTGATTGTCACTGTCACTGTTCGTATATAGCTGTGTATATATATATGTATGTATTAATGTGTGTGTAGAATTAGAATATCTTAGTTTGGGCATTGAGCCAACAATATGGGATAAGGGGTGGAATGTCTTGGGGTGACGTTATGATGTGTATCCCATATCGCTGCCTATGCCCAAAATTAATCTTTGTGCCTTTCTGTGCCTCTAAACTGAGCCTGAGAGGGGGAAGGAAAAAACTGAGCAAAACTTTTTCAGGGCAGTTTGCAGCTTGTTCAAGGTCACACAGAGATAGCAGGTTTTTTTTTTTCAGCTGCGGGAGGAGAGCAAGGAAGCACCCAGCTTGCTGCTTTCCAGTCAGCTTTTGGCCAGTTGTTTCAGCTTCTTGTTCTCCGGAGAGAGAGACTGAGAGTTGGACTGTGTTTTTCCTTCTCTGGCATTCCGGATTTTCTCCCTTTTATACTGGACTGTTTTTTTTCAACCTCAGAGCACATCGGGAGGACTTTCCACCGGGCACAGAGGGCCTGGCCCTGGCCCAAGCCCCAGCGCCGAGGAGACCAAAGGGAGGACTCTTAACACTTTCCCAGGTTTTTTTTCCTCCACAGTGAAACATTTTATTATTTAGCCTTATTTTCCTTTTCCCGTGTGTTTGGTAAATAAATAGTTTTATCTTCTTCACTTTCCTTCGAGGAAAATTTATTTTTTCCCGAACCTGGGGGGGGGGAAGGGGTAGTTGTGCCTTCTCTCAGAGGATATATTTCTAAATTTGGCCAAACCGGAACACCCCTCCAGCCCTTGTCCCCCTCCCGGAGGTTTGTGGGGCACTGCTGTCCCTCAGCCCTTCCTGCCCCGGCACCCGCGGCCGCTCCGGTGCCCTCAGGCCCCAGCTCAAAGCGAAACCACAAAACCCTCTGGAAAGAAAGCCGGTCTGGGGGAAAACCCTGCAGGGGGAATTGAATGCCACGGACAGCGATTGCTGAGAGTTGGAGATTCCAAACACTCCAAGGGGCCGGAGGGAACCACGCTGCGGCCTCGGGGCCTCCCTGGGGCACTGCGGGGACCCCCGAGCAGAGCGACTCTTCCCGCTCCCCAAAATCCGCAGCTTTGGGTCAGCTGAGGAAAGGAGCTGGAAAAAGGGTCTGGAAAGGGGCTGGAGCCCGAGGGGACCCCTCAGCCTTGGCCCGGAGCAGCCGCAGGAAAATGCCCCGGAAACCAAGGAAATCGATGGAAGTAATGAGGAATTTTTGAACTCTTTCCGCTGCTGTTTCCAGAAAGTCCCGGCCGGATCCTGCTGGGAGGAGCCGGGGATGGGGTGGGGCCTCAGGGCTTAATTGGGGAGAAAAGTTGAACTGGGGCAAGGAAACTTTAATGGTGGGGAGAAAATGTGAACGGAGGGGATTTGAATGGGAGGGGATGATTTGAATTGGGCAGAGAAAATGAATTGGGGGAGGAGCCCCCCAGCCCTCGGCTGTGCCCCGAAGATGCTGCCACCGGTTCCCCTGCTCCCACCCCCCGGGCTGGGGGCACGGAGCTGCCGCTGCTCCCCAGGAATGCCACGGGATAAAAACTCCACTCAAGCTTTTATGTTCCCAGTCATTCCCAAGAAGATCCCACTTGCCCCCAACATGGTCCCAGTTGTTCCCAGTCATGTCCTGTATGGTTCCTTTCACTCTCAGTCCCTCCCAGTAGGAGTAAGGTACAGCCCCAGTCACTTCCAGTATGAACCCAGCCACTCCCATTCAGTCCCTCTATGATGCCTTTTGCCCCATCATGGACCCAGTTGCTCAAAGCATGATCCCAGTATGAGTCCAGTCACCCCCAGGATGATTCCAGGTAACTTCCCAGTATGAGTCTGGTTTGATCCCTGTCACCCCCAGTATGATCCCAGTCACTCCCAGATACTCCCAGCACTATGCCAGTCACTGCAACATGACCCTGTCACTCCCACTATGATCCCACTATGACCCCAGTATGGACCAGCTGCTCCCAGGATGATCCCAATTGCCCCCTGCATCTTTCCAATTGTGCCCTTTCACCACCACTGTGGTTCCAGTCACTCCCAGTACAATCCCAGTCATTCCCAGTATGATGCAAATCACTCCCAGTATATCCCAGCAGCACCCATTGGGCCTCAGTATGTTCCCAGTAACCCTCAGTGTGGTCCCAATATATCCCAGTATAATCCCTGGTGCTCCAAATCTGGCCCTGTCCAGTCCTGATCCTGGTGCCAGTGTATCCTCCTGTCCCATTCTGTCCTAGTCCATCCCATTCTGTCCCAGTCCATCCCATTCTGTCCCAGTCCATTCCGGTCCCTTCCCGTCAGCCGCCGCCGTTTTCCGGATCCTTCTGCCGTCCACCCCCCCCCCCCAAAGCTGCCCCTCCACCCCCCAAGATGCTGACGGGGATCGGGGGCTTCGTGTTGGGCTTTGTCTTCCTGGCGCTGGGGCTCGGCTTCTACCTGCGCAAGCAGGTGACGGGAGGGGCCCGGGGGTCGTGTCCCCCCTCCCCCGGAGCTCTGAGGTCCCCCGGGGCCCCCCAGCCCGGTGTCACCCCCTTTGCTCTGCCCACAGAGCTCCTGAGCCACCGGTGGCCGCAGCCCCTCCCCGTGGCCTCGGGCCCGGCCGGGACCCCCCGCTCCATCCCCGCGCTGATTTTGGGGGTCGTGTGTCCCCCCCAGCCCCGCTGTCACTCTGCCCCTGCCCGGCTGCTCCCAGTGTTTCCAGGAAGGCTTCCCAGTTCGCCCCGGTCCCGTTTATTGGGAAACAGTGGGAAGGGACTTTGGGGGATCCCGCGGGGGGACCGAGAGTGGAGGGGGCAGAACCGGCCCCAGGATGGATCGAGAATGGGGACCCCCGTGTGTCACCCCTGTGTCACCCCCCCCCCCCCCGGGGGGCCCTTGGGAGGCACCTGAACCCCAAATCGGCACCCAGCGAACCCCAAAGGCGCAGAGACCCCCCCCCTAAGCCGCCCCACAGCCCCCAACGACCAACCAAAATCCCCCGCGAGTATCAGATAATCAGAGAAGGCGTTGAACAACCTTCAGCCAATCAGAGCGCGCGGCGCTGGTGACTCACCAGTTGCCAGGCAGACCCGCAGCGCTCAGCGCTCCCCACCCGGACCCCGCCTGCGCCCCCCCTCGCTCCCAGCGCCCCCCGCCAGGGGAATTTGAGGAGGGGGCGCGTGGGGGGCGCCCAGGCCGGGCCCAGAGCCCAGCCCTGCCCCAGCCCGACCTCTCCCGGCTCCATCCCGGCTCCATCCCGGCTCCTCCCGCGGGATGCGACCGCGCTGGGAAAACGGGGGGCCAAGGGTGGGCGCTGGGCCCAGGGGGAGCAGGAGAAAGGATGGGGGAGGAGGAGAAGGAGAAGGAGGCACCTTTTAATGATATTTTACTGAGTCTCATTTTTTAGAGACCGGGATCAATACTCCCCAGCCGTCAGGGCGAGTCCCTCAGGGCTGCGGGGCCCTGCTGCCGGCTCACCCCGTGCCAGCCCAGCGCCAGCGCTCAGCGGGGCTTTGGCTTCCCGTGCCCTTTCCCGTGTCCCCAGCCCAGCGTCACCACCCCCGTGTCCCTAGGTCGTGCCCCACCCCTGCCCCCCTCCCCCTTTGTCGAGACACGGAGGATGAGAATTTCCCCACCATCCACCCCAAGAGTTCCCCCGAGCCCATTTCCTCTCGTGCTTTCCCTTGGCAGCAGAGCCCCACCCCTCCTGGCTGCCCCCTCCTGTCAGGGACTTGGAGAGAGCCAGGTCCCCCCTGAGCCTCCTTTCCTCCAGGCTCAGCCCCCTCAGATCCCTCAGCTGCCCCTCAGAAGTCCTCCAGAGCCTTCCCCAGCTCCATTCCCATCTCTGGACGTGCTCCAGCCCCTCCATGTCTTTCTTGCACTTTGAAGCCCAATCGCTGCCCTGTCGCTGCAGGTGCCAAAACCCCAGGGAGACTCCTTGGAAATGGGGGTAGAGAGGAGCCCTTCAAAGGGAAACGTGTGCAAAACTGCTCCCAATGGCCGAGCGGGTTTGGTGTGGCTGCGGGAGGAAGAGATGCTCCGGGACTCCGCCTCGGCCCCGGAGCGGAGCGGCCCGTGCTGCCCCGGGGCGCGCGGGGCTCGGCCGTGGGGCGCGCGGGGGGGGAACGGACACACGGGCACCGGACACACGGACACGCGGACAAACGCTCCCAGCGCTTCAGCGGCAGCAGCGGCAGCAGCGGCAGCAGCGGCAGCAGCGGCAGCAGCACAAAAGCAGCGAGTCCACGAACCCTCTGCGTCCCTTCTCCTGCTCCTCCTCTCCCTCTCCCAGTGTCTCGCACCCTCTCCCGCTCTCCCTTTCGTTCCCCAACCCCCCCTCCCGCGGCCTCCCTCTCCCCAGGCCCGGCCGGGCCATGCCCCCGGCCCGCCCCCGGCCCCGGGCGGGGCTGCCCCCTCCCCGCCCCCGGGCGTCCCGCCGCGGTCCCGCCTCCGCCCGGCTCTCGCCGTCCTGGCTGTGGCGCTGCTGGGCGGGCATCAGTGCCTGGCTCCTGGGCAGCATCGCCAGCCCCTGGCTCCGGCTGGCCCGACCCCTACCCCGGCCCCGGCCCCGGCCCCGGTCCCGGCCTCGGCTCCTCCCGGGGCCCGCCGGGGACACAGGCGGCGCGGCCGCTCCCGCCGCCTCCGCAGCGTCTTCCCCGCTCCGAGCTCCGCCGCTCTTGAGCGCGGCCGCCGGCCCCGAGCCGCCGGTGGCCCCTCCAAAAGAGCCCCCATGTGGGGATGGCCGGCCCGGGGCGGTTGAGCGGCGCTCGGGGGCCGTTCCTGGCCCCGGGCCGAGCGCTGACGGCCGCGTCTCGCGGGCACGGAAGGCGCAGCAGGGCCTGAAGGAGCGCTACCGGCTGGGTTCGCTGCTGGGGCGCGGCGGCTTCGGCAGCGTCTTCGCGGCCACGCGGCTCTCGGACGGCGCCCCGGTGAGTGGCGGGGCCGGCGGCGGGCGCAGGAGGCGGGGGGCAAAGGAGGAGGAGAAGGAGCATGGGGCTGGGCACGGCGGGCGGCGAGCTCAGCCCGCTGCTCCCCTTGCCTTGCAGGTGGCCATCAAACGGGTGCCGCGGAACCGCATCGGCCATTGGGGCGAGCTGGTGAGTGAGCGAGGGGCAGCGGGAGAAGCCGGGGCGCGACGGGCGGGGATGAGCCGAGGCCCGGCAGGGTGGAAGCCGCCAGAACACTTCGAGGGAGAGCGGCCGTGGGGCCAGCGGAGCGCGCAGAGCGTCCCCGGCTGGCTGAGGGCTTCCCGAGCCCCGGCACGGCATCAGCTCCGCTGACAGCACCGTGCTCCTCCCACAGCCCGACGGCACCCGAGCACCACTGGAGATCGTGCTGCTGGACAAGGTGTCCGCTGGCTTCCCTGGCATCGTCCAGCTCCACGAGTGGCTGGAGCTCCCCAACAACGTGGTGATGGTGCTGGAGCGCCCGGAGCGGTCTCAGGACCTCCTTCACTTCATTTGGGCACGGGGCTTCCTGTGCGAGGAGGTGGCGCGGCACCTGTTCCGCCAGGTGCTGGAGGCCGTGCGGCACTGCACCAGCTGCGGGGTCCTGCACCGGGACATCAAACCGGAGAACATCCTGGTTGACCTGGCAACCGGGCAGGCCAAACTCATCGACTTTGGCTGTGGCACCTACCTGCAAGCCGCAGCCTACACCAGCTTTGCAGGTGAGCCCACGCAGGGGGAGGCTCCTGGTAGCGGCATCTCACAGCCCAACATCTCACGGCCCAACATCTCACAGCCCAAAGCCAGCTGTGGCAGGGGGGATTCTCCCTTTTGCTGCCAGTCATGGCAGCCGGAGTCTTCAGCTGAGCTGCTTTTGAGCGGCGCTGGCTGAAGGGCTATTTTCCAGCCTTGCTGGCAGCCTTTCGCCAGCCACTCTGCCCAGGACTGGCGCTGGGGCTGGGGCAGCCAGCGTCACAGAAACACCCGTGGGTGGGAGTAGCAGAGAGGGGGGCCCAGAACCTGTGCTCCAGCCCGTTTGGTGTGCAGGCGAGACAGGGCTCGGACTGCTCTGCTGCCCGTGCTTGCCTTGGCTTAAGAATGGTTTCTGGGGCAGTGCAGGCAGGGAGGATGAAAGCGTGGTTTTTCCCCAGCACAAAGTGGGTTTTTCCTTTGCATGGAATGCTCGGGCCTTGCCAGGGCTTCCGCTGCCCTCTTGCGACACCAGCGGCTTCTTTTCCAACCCCCAGTTTGTACGCAAGTCCCAGGTGCTGGCAAGAGGGCAGCGGGTCACGCCGCGTGCCGCTGCTGCGGCCCCCGCATGCCCAGGGATGCTGGGGCGAGGCTCTGGGAGCAGGCAGCGTCCCCCTGAAGAACTCCACCTCTATTCCATAGGAACACCGTCCTACAGCCCCCCGGAATGGACCCTGTTAGGCTGGTACCACGGCGAGGCAGCGACCGTCTGGTCCCTGGGCATCGTGCTGCACCAGATGGTCTGCGGGGAGCACCCTTTCAGGAGGGGCTGGCACAGCACCTGGGGCCGGCTCTCGCTCCCACGACGGCTCTCTCCAGGTGGATCCTCGTCTCTGCAGCACGGGGGGAATAGCAGTGCTGGGAGACAACAGCGGGCTCAGGAGCATCCCGCACTGGCAGCTGCTGAGCAGGTGGCAATGTCCTGCTCTCCTGCTCTCCTCCAAAGGAAAGAATTGATGGCAAAGTTTAGGCACATCCCTGAGCACACGCAGCATGGCTGGGATAAGGGCTTTTTGGAGACGGCAGCAAGCGCAGCAGCATCCTGCTCTGGGCAGCTGCTGAGGAGGTGGCTGTGCCATGGCCGGCTGCAGGCTGGGCACGTGTCCTGCCCTCCTGCTCTCCTGCCAGAGGCAGCAATGCTGGGCAGCTTTGGGCAGCGCCCTGAGCGCGGCCAGCACGGCCTGGGCACCGCGGGCGGCTGGGACAAGGGGGACGGGAGCCTTCAGCTGACGGGTGCTTTCTGCTTTCTCTCCTTGCAGCCGGGCTCTGTGGATGCTGAGGCTGCTCTGGGCTCCACCAAGGCTCTGCTGCGGCTCAGCCCCGGGGCCACGAGAAGCCAAAGAAGAAACGCCGTGACCTGCAGCAGAGACGTGCTTGAGTAGCTCGGCAGTGCAGCTCAAGTTTGCAGAGTGTGCACCTCCGGGGGAAAATATGACACCCCCCCAATAACAAACTTGTTCAGTAACTTCTGAAATGAAATCAGTCTGGGATGACCCCCAATGCCATTTTTCAGCTTGCTCAAGCTGAAGCTCAGCTCTTCTCTGAGCAGTTCTCTCCCCCACCTGCCTTTTGCTCCACAAGTGCTCCCTCTTTCCCCCAGTGAGTTCCCAGCTCACCGCAGTCCCCATTGCACTGTAGCCTTCCTTGATGCCCCTGGCCACGAGGAAGAGTGAGCCCCAGGTTTAGGGACTCATGTTGTCACTGGCTGAAGAACAGCAATGTCTCAGAGGTCTGGTGAGATTTGGGGGTCATTCAGAGCTGCTCTCCAGGCCTCAGCTCTGCTCACTGCTGGCTTCCCACTTCCTTTTCCTCGTTCTTCACAGAGCAGGATGAGCTCTGTGAATGCCCTTGACCCTCGCCACTCTTCCCAGCCCAGCCACCCAGCCCAGTTAGGCTTAAGCTGGAGCTTCTCTGTCTCCTCTGGCACCCCAGTGCAGTCCCCTCTGTGGGGAGCAGCAGCCCCAGAGCACAGCACACAACAGTGCAGGCCGCAGCCGGAGCAGCTTCCCTGCAGCCATGGCTTGGCTCTTTGTGGCAACCAAATGCTCCCTGTTTGCAGCTGTCCCTGGAGGATGGCCCCAGGGCAGAGCCCAGCCGGGCTCCCAGTGCATCCCCTGAAGCTTGGTGCAGCGCTCCCAGAGCTGAGCTTAACGCTGAGCACCCAGAGCTGTGGCTCACAGTCGGTGTTTGCAAGCGTTGTGTTCTCATCTCCTGCAACCTGTGGGGAAAACGAGCTGTGCGGCCGGGCCAGCACCGCCCCTCTGGGCAGTGACACGGCTGAAGGTCTTTGCTGTTGCAGAGGAGCCGGCATTAAGCCTTAGCGGGGCCTGGCACCTGTGGAGCCGGATCTCGCCCGCTGTCCGGGACTCGCTGCCCACCAACCGCCCCCACCCGCCGCGCTCCCTTCTGCAGGGACAGAAGGCTCTGGCTGTACCAGGCTTTCCATCACGTCTGTACCCATAGCTGTGGAACGCACATGGAGAGGGAAAGTGTCAGTCACGGTGCTTGTGCACTCCTTCTTCAGATACCAGACACATCTATGGGCAGCCCCTATGTGCACAGATGGATTAAAAGGATGGGCATGGATAGAGATTTCCCACAGAGCTCTTACTTTGGCGTAACTCACCTTGTAAGCTGGTGGCCAGGGGATGTTTTTTCCCAGCTCTGTGTCAGTAGGTGTCCAAGAGCTAAAGGGAGCAGCAGCATTTAGAAGATCCTGGCAGGGAACACAAGCAGGCCAGCTGACCCCAATTAGCCAAGGGGATGTTCCATACCGTATGACTCCAGCTCAGATAGCTGAAGCTAAGGGAGAGAGGAGGAAGGGTGTGT